>NC_134355.1:269879019-270179019 GCF_048569485.1 Anomaloglossus baeobatrachus
TCTCTCCTTCCAGCCTCCCCCAGCATCAGCCTCTCTCCTTCCAGCCTCCCTCAGCATCAGCCTCCCGTTCCCAGCCTTCCCCAGGATCAGCCTCTCTCCTCCCAGCCTCCTTCCTCCCAGCCTCCCTTAGCATCAGCCTTCCCCTCCCAGTCTCCCCCAGCATCAGCCTCCCCAAGCATCAGCCTCCACCAGCATTAGCCTCTCTCCTTCCAGCCTCCCCCAGCATCAGCCTCCCCAAGCATCAGCCTCCACCAGCATCAGCCTCCCTCGTCCCAGCCTCCCCCTCCCAGCCTCCCCCAGCATCAGCCTCTCTCCTCCCAGCCTTCCCCATGATCAGCCTCTCTGCTCCCAGCCTCCTCCAGCACGCCGTGCTCCTCTGCCGACACTCACACACCCGATCGCATCCACTCACACACACCCGATCGCATCCACTCACACACACCCGATCGCATCCACTCACACACACCCGATCGCATCCACTCACACACACCCGATCGCATACACTCACACACACAGACACTGACGATATCGCACATACGCGCTTATACTCACAACATCCGGGGATATCACATGCTTCTGGCCATGTGATCCTCCCGCAGGTCCTGGAAGCTCACAACAGCACAGTATCGCCGCCGAGATGCAAGCGATATCCCAGGATGTTGTGAGTATGTGGATGCGATGTGTGTGTGAGAGTGAGTGTGATCTGATTTGTGTGTGTGTATGTGTGTGTGTGTGTGTATGTGTGTGTGTGTGCTGTTATGTGTGTGTATGTTCCGCAGCTGCAGGACCTTGATGTGTGGATGCGATGTGATGTGTGTGTGAGGTGTGTGTGAGAGTGAGTGTGAGCCGGTGTTGTGAGCCGGATTATAATCAATTCACAGACCAAAAAACTCCTTTTTTTATGTATAGAAATAGAATTTAATAACAGAAGCAACAAGAATACAATCCACTTCCACAGTTAACTCAAAAACCAAATCGAAATTGTGCCAACAACACAATTTAAACTTGTATCCCCCCTAGATTAAATGTTCTATATAGTCCCCTATAAATTCAAACCATATTGTTATAGTTCTATTCCCCTACTAAAAGGGTCTTGATTAGTGATGAGCGAGCATGCTTGTAACTACTCGGTACTCGCACGAGTATCACTGTACTCGGGCTGCTCGGCGGGTACCGAGTAATTTTGCAATACTCGTGCTTTACTCGTGGTCTTCATTAGTGATGAGCGAGTACTAAAAAGCTCGGGTGCTCGAAGCTCGGGCCGAGCCTCCCAAGATACTCGTGTACTCGGCCCGAGCACCGAGCCCAATGTTATCCTATGGGAGACCCGAGTATTTTTGTGAAATGACCCCCCGGCAGCATGGAGAAACCCTAAAAATGTCACAAAAGTCTCAGAAGAGTGCTCAAATGACATGGCATCAGCATGGGGAAGACCCCTTGAAGCATTTATCACTCAAAAGTCACAGATGTGAACAATTTTGTCCGAGTTTTACGCCATTTTTACGGACTCACCAGAAAACCTTCCAAAATGACACCAAAATGAATTTTCATGGCGGAAATGTTAAGGGCACATACTCAATAGTGAGATAGAGCTGGTGTATGTTACTTTTTGAGATTAATACATGAAAGATTTTACATGAAAACCTTGTGTGGCACTCCGATGTCCAAAACGCACGTTTTGTGCTTTTTACTAGCGATGTCGGTCATTTTTTTTTTTTTATTCTATCTCCCTCAGTCCGTCGGTCTGTCTCTCTCTGTCTTGTCTGTCCCCCTCTCACAGTCTGTCGGTCAGTTCCCCCCCCTCTCTCTTACTTACCGTTCCCCGATCACTGCCGCGGCGCTGCACAGCTGTTCAAACTCCGGTGGCTTTTCCTCTTTTGAAAAAGCCGGCCGCTCATTAATCAATCTCCTATTCCCTGCTGTCCTGCTTTTCGGCGCCTATGATTGGTTGCAGTGAGACACGCTCCCACACTGAGTGACAGCTGTCTCACTGCAACCAATCACAGCAGCCGGTGTGTGTATACTGTGCAGTGAAATAAATAATTAAATAATTAAAAAAAAACGGCATGCGGTCCCCCCAATTTTAATGCCAGCCAGATAAAGCCATACGGCTGAAGGCTGGTATTCTCAGGATGGGGAGCTCCACGTTATGGGGAGCCCCCCAGCCTAACAATATCAGTCAGCAGCCGCCCAGAATTGCCGCATACATTATATGCGACAGTTCTGGGGCTGTACCCGGCTCTTCCCGATTTGCCCTGGTGCTTTGGCAAATCGGGGTAATAAGGAGTTAATGGCAGCCCATAGCTGCCACTAAATCCTAGATTAATCATGTCAGGCGTCTATGAGACACCCTCCATGATTAATCTGTAAGTTACAGTAAATAAACACACACACCCGAAAAAATCCTTTATTAGAAATAAAAAACACACACACATTCCCTGGTTCACCACTTTAATCAGCCCCAAAAAGCCCTCCATGTCCGGCGTCATCCAGGATGTTCCAGCGTCGCATCCTGCGCTGCTGCATAGAGGTGACCGGAGCTGCAGAAGACACCGCCGCTCCGGTCACTTCCACGCAGCAAATGAGGTGAGTAGCGCGATCAGCTGAGCTGTCACTGAGGTTACCCGCCGTCACTGGATCCAGTGACAGCGGGTAACCTCAGTGACAGCTCAGCTGATCGCACGGCTGTCTTCATTAGCTGCGTGGAGGTGACCGGAGCGGCGGTGTCTTCTGCAGCTCCTGTCACTTCCATGCAGCAGAGCTGGACGCGACGCCGGAGTCCGTGGAGTACGCCGGACATGGAGGGTTTGTCGGGGTTAATAAATTGGTAATGAGGGACTTTGTTAGTGTTTTTTATTTCTAATAAAGGATTTTTCGGGTGTGTGTGTTTTTTAACTGTAATTTACAGATTAATCATGGAAGGAATCTCGGGGAGACGCCTGACATGATTAATCTAGGATTTAGTGGCAGCTATGGGCTGCCATTAACTCCTTATTACCCCGATTTGCCAACGCACCAGGGTAAATCGGGAAGAGCCGGGTACAGTCCCAGAACTGTCGCATATAATGTATGCGGCAATTCTGGGCAGCTGTTGGCTGATATTGTTAGGGTGGGGGGCTCCCCATAACGTGGAGCTCCCCATCCTGAGAATACCAGCCTTCAGCCGTATGGCTTTATCTGGCTGGTTTTAAAAATGGGGGGAACCGCACGCCGTTTTTTTTAATTATTTAATAAATAATTAAAATTAATAATTAAAATTAATAAATAATTAAAAAAAACGGCGTGCGGTTCCCCCCATTTTTAAAACCAGCCAGATAAAGCCATACGGCTGAAGGCTGGTATTCTCAGGATGGGGAGCTCCACGTTATGGGGAGCCCCCCACCCTAACAATATCAGCCAACAGCCGCCCAGAATTGCCGCATACATTATATGCGACAGTTCTGGGACTGTACCCGGCTCTTCCCGATTTGCCCTGGTGCGTTGGCAAATCGGGGTAATAAGGAGTTATTGGCAGCCCATAGCTGCCAATAAGTCCTAGATTAATCATGTCAGGCGTCTATGAGACACCCTCCATGATTAATCTGTAAGTTACAGTAAATAAACACACACACACACCAGAAAAAATCCTTTATTAGAAATAAAAACACACACATATACCCTGGTTCACCACTTTAATCAGCCCGAAAAAGCCCTCCATGTCCGGCGTAATCCAGGATGATCCAGCGTCGCATCCAGCGCTGCTGCATGGAGGTGACCGGAGCCGCAGCACACACAGCCGCTCCGGTCACCTCCACACAGCAAATGAACACAGCCGCGCGATCAGCTGCTGTCACTGAGGTTACCCGCGGCCACCGGTGGATGCAGCGGTGACAGCGGGTAACCTCAGTGACAGCAGCTGATCGCGCGGCTGTGTTCATTTGCTGTGTGGAGGTGACCGGAGCGGCGGTGTCTGCTGCGGCTCCGGTCACCTCCATGCAGCAGCGCTGGATGCGACGCTGGATCATCCTGGATTACGCCGGACAAGGAGGGCTTTTTCGGGCTGATTAAAGTGGTGAACCAGGGTATATGTGTGTGTTTTTTATTTCTAATAAAGGATTTTTTCTGGTGTGTGTGTGTGTTTATTTACTGTAACTTACAGATTAATCATGGAGGGTGTCTCATAGACGCATGACATGATTAATCTAGGACTTATTGGCAGCTATGGGCTTCCAATAACTCCTTATTACCCCGATTTGCCAACGCACCAGGGTAAATCGGGAAGAGCCGGGTACAGCCCCAGAATTGTCGCATATAATGTATGCGGCAATTCTGGCCAGCTGCTGACTGATATTGTTAGGGTGGGGGGCTCCCCATAACGTGGAGCTCCCCATCCTGAGAATACCAGCCTTCAGCTGTATGGCTTTATCTGGCTGGTATTAAAATTGGGGGGAACCGCACGCCGTTTTTTTAATTATTTATTTATTTATTTTACTGCACAGTATAGACACGCCCACCGGCTGCTGTGATTGGGTGCAGTGTGACACCTGTCACTCAGCGTGGGGGCGTGTCTCACTGCAACCAATCATAGGCGCCTGTGGGCGTGGAAAGCAGGGAATATGAGATGGCTGTGTACAGAGCACAGCGCGCCGGCCGGTATAAAGGCTCGGTCACGCTGTGCAGGCCGGCCAATCACTGCAATTCCACAACTAACAGGGCTGTGGCATTGCAGTGGTCTGCCAGCCAATCCCTGCATGAGGGCTGGCTCTCAAAAGAGCGCCAACATGCAGGGATGAAGACTAGTGATGAGCGAGCATGCTTGTAACTACTCGGTACTCGCACGAGTATCACTGTACTCGGGCTGCTCGGCGGGGTACCGAGTAATTTTGCAATACTCGTGCTTTACTCGTGGTCTTCATCCCTGCATGTTGGCGCTCTTTTGAGAGCCAGCCCTCATGCAGGGATTGGCTGGCAGACCACTGCAATGCCACAGCCCTGTTAGTTGTGGAATTGCAGTGATTGGCCGGCCTGCACAGCGTGACCGAGCCTTTATACCGGCCGGCGCGCTGTGCTCTGTACACAGCCATCTCATATTCCCTGCTTTCCACGCCCACAGGCGCCTATGATTGGTTGCAGTGAGACACGCCCCCACGCTGAGTGACAGGTGTCACACTGCACCCAATCACAGCAGCCGGTGGGCGTGTCTATACTGTGCAGTAAAATAAATAAATAAATAATTAAAAAAACGGCGTGCGGTTCCCCCCAATTTTAATACCAGCCAGATAAAGCCATACAGCTGAAGGCTGGTATTCTCAGGATGGGGAGCTCCACGTTATGGGGAGCCCCCCACCCTAACAATATCAGTCAGCAGCTGGCCAGAATTGCTGCATACATTATATGCGACAGTTCTGGGACTGTACCCGGCTCTTCCCGATTTACCCTGGTGCGTTGGCAAATCGGGGTAATAAGGAGTTATTGGAAGCCCATAGCTGCCAATAAGTCCTAGATTAATCATGTCAGGCGTCTATGAGACACCCTCCATGATTAATCTGTAAGTTACAGTAAATAAACACACACACACACCAGAAAAAATCCTTTATTAGAAATAAAAAACACACACATATACCCTGGTTCACCACTTTAATCAGCCCGAAAAAGCCCTCCTTGTCCGGCGTAATCCAGGATGATCCAGCGTCGCATCCAGCGCTGCTGCATGGAGGTGACCGGAGCCGCAGCAGACACCGCCGCTCCGGTCACCTCCACACAGCAAATGAACACAGCCGCGCGATCAGCTGCTGTCACTGAGGTTACCCGCTGTCACCGCTGCATCCACCGGTGGCCGCGGGTAACCTCAGTGACAGCAGCTGATCGCGCGGCTGTGTTCATTTGCTGTGTGGAGGTGACCGGAGCGGCTGTGTGTGCTGCGGCTCCGGTCACCTCCATGCAGCAGCGCTGGATGCGACGCTGGATCATCCTGGATTACGCCGGACATGGAGGGCTTTTTCGGGCTGATTAAAGTGGTGAACCAGGGTATATGTGTGTGTTTTTATTTCTAATAAAGGATTTTTTCTGGTGTGTGTGTTTATTTACTGTAACTTACAGATTAATCATGGAGGGTGTCTCATAGACGCCTGACATGATTAATCTAGGACTTATTGGCAGCTATGGGCTGCCAATAACTCCTTATTACCCCGATTTGCCAACGCACCAGGGCAAATCGGGAAGAGCCGGGTACAGTCCCAGAACTGTCGCATATAATGTATGCGGCAATTCTGGGCGGCTGTTGGCTGATATTGTTAGGGTGGGGGGCTCCCCATAACGTGGAGCTCCCCATCCTGAGAATACCAGCCTTCAGCCGTATGGCTTTATCTGGCTGGTTTTAAAAATGGGGGGAACCGCACGCCGTTTTTTTTAATTATTTATTAATTTTAATTATTAATTTTAATTATTTATTAAATAATTAAAAAAAACGGCGTGCGGTTCCCCCCATTTTTAAAACCAGCCAGATAAAGCCATACGGCTGAAGGCTGGTATTCTCAGGATGGGGAGCTCCACGTTATGGGGAGCCCCCCACCCTAACAATATCAGCCAACAGCTGCCCAGAATTGCCGCATACATTATATGCGACAGTTCTGGGACTGTACCCGGCTCTTCCCGATTTACCCTGGTGCGTTGGCAAATCGGGGTAATAAGGAGTTAATGGCAGCCCATAGCTGCCACTAAATCCTAGATTAATCATGTCAGGCGTCTCCCCGAGATTCCTTCCATGATTAATCTGTAAATTACAGTTAAAAAACACACACACCCGAAAAATCCTTTATTAGAAATAAAAAACACTAACAAAGTCCCTCATTACCAATTTATTAACCCCGACAAACCCTCCATGTCCGGCGTACTCCACGGACTCCGGCGTCGCGTCCAGCTCTGCTGCATGGAAGTGACAGGAGCTGCAGAAGACACCGCCGCTCCGGTCACCTCCACGCAGCTAATGAAGACAGCCGTGCGATCAGCTGAGCTGTCACTGAGGTTACCCGCTGTCACTGGATCCAGTGACGGCGGGTAACCTCAGTGACAGCTCAGCTGATCGCGCTACTCACCTCATTTGCTGCGTGGAAGTGACCGGAGCGGCGGTGTCTTCTGCAGCTCCGGTCACCTCTATGCAGCAGCGCAGGATGCGACGCTGGAACATCCTGGATGACGCCGGACATGGAGGGCTTTTTGGGGCTGATTAAAGTGGTGAACCAGGGAATGTGTGTGTGTTTTTTATTTCTAATAAAGGATTTTTTCGGGTGTGTGTGTTTATTTACTGTAACTTACAGATTAATCATGGAGGGTGTCTCATAGACGCCTGACATGATTAATCTAGGATTTAGTGGCAGCTATGGGCTGCCATTAACTCCTTATTACCCCGATTTGCCAAAGCACCAGGGCAAATCGGGAAGAGCCGGGTACAGCCCCAGAACTGTCGCATATAATGTATGCGGCAATTCTGGGCGGCTGCTGACTGATATTGTTAGGCTGGGGGGCTCCCCATAACGTGGAGCTCCCCATCCTGAGAATACCAGCCTTCAGCCGTATGGCTTTATCTGGCTGGCATTAAAATTGGGGGGACCGCATGCCGTTTTTTTTTAATTATTTAATTATTTATTTCACTGCACAGTATACACACACCGGCTGCTGTGATTGGTTGCAGTGAGACAGCTGTCACTCAGTGTGGGAGCGTGTCTCACTGCAACCAATCATAGGCGCCGAAAAGCAGGACAGCAGGGAATAGGAGATTGATTAATGAGCGGCCGGCTTTTTCAAAAGAGGAAAAGCCACCGGAGTTTGAACAGCTGTGCAGCGCCGCGGCAGTGATCGGGGAACGGTAAGTAAGAGAGAGGGGGGGGAACTGACCGACAGACTGTGAGAGGGGGACAGACAAGACAGAGAGAGACAGACCGACGGACTGAGGGAGATAGAATAAAAAAAAAAAAATGACCGACATCGCTAGTAAAAAGCACAAAACGTGCGTTTTGGACATCGGAGTGCCACACAAGGTTTTCATGTAAAATCTTTCATGTATTAATCTCAAAAAGTAACATACACCAGCTCTATCTCACTATTGAGTATGTGCCCTTAACATTTCCGCCATGAAAATTCATTTTGGTGTCATTTTGGAAGGTTTTCTGGTGAGTCCGTAAAAATGGCGTAAAACTCGGACAAAATTGTTCACATCTGTGACTTTTGAGTGATAAATGCTTCAAGGGGTCTTCCCCATGCTGATGCCATGTCATTTGAGCACTCTTCTGAGACTTTTGTGACATTTTTAGGGTTTCTCCATGCTGCCGGGGGGTCATTTCACAAAAATACTCGGGTCTCCCATAGGATAACATTGGGCTCGGTGCTCGGGCCGAGTACACGAGTATCTTGGGAGGCTCGGCCCGAGCTTCGAGCACCCGAGCTTTTTAGTACTCGCTCATCACTAGTCTTGATCATTTTAGATTGATATAATCATAAAGATACTAATCCACAACTCATGAGGAGGACTTTCATGATATGAAATATGAGTCAATATGAGTGAAGCAATGTAGATAAACCCCTAATCAGTCCAATGGTCAAGAGTCCTAAAGTCAAGGTCCCTAAGGGCATCACAGTAACAAATCCCCTGATTTTTCATACTGGGGTGTAGATCTATAATTGCTGATGATTACCATATAGAAGATGAGGTTGTGCAAATAACCTACATACCCCTAGTTGACCCAACACGTTTCCCCTCCCAACGGGAGGTTCTTCAGAGAAAATGTGGAGCCCCCCATTACCTTCTGGTGCAGGTCACCGCAGGGTCTCCACGGGCTTGGAAATCTTCTGGTCACAGCTAGGTTAACTTCAATGGGGGATTTGTGATGCCACTCTAGGTATTTGCGGTCAGGAGTGACCACCACTGCAGTTTAGGGGGACGTGTGGGGCTGATGTTAGATGCAGTCAGATGTTGTAGCCTCCCAAGAGTGAGGCTGGCCCCAGGGCCCAGTGTAAGGGTGGCTTTGCACGTTGCGACATTGCACGTGCGATGTCGATGGGGTCAAATCGAAAGTGACGCACATCCGGCGTCGCAGTCGATATCGCAACGTGCAAATCCTTTTTGATACGATGAACGAGCGCAAAAGCGTCGTTATCGTATCATCGCTGCAGCCTCCGACATTTCCATAATGCCGGTGCAGCGACAGGTGCGATGTTGTTCCTCGCTCCTGCGGCAGCACACATCGCTGTGTGTAAAGCCGCAGGAGCGAGGAACTTCACCTTACCTGCCGCCGGCTGCAATGAGAAGGACGGAGGTGGGCGGGATGTTTACATCCTGCTCATCTCCGCACCTCCACTTCAATTGGCCGCCTGCCGTGTGACATCGCTGTGACGCCGAACGACCCGCCCCCTTAGGAAGGAGGCGGGTCGCCGGCCAGAGGGACGTCGCATGGCAGGTATGTGCGTGTGAAACTGCCGTAGCGATAATAATCACTACGGCAGCTTTCACTAGATATTGCACGTGCGACGGGGGCGGGACTATCGCTGCAGCATCGGTAACACATTGTTACCGATGTCGCAGCGTGCAAAGCGCGCCTAAGTGTGTAGTACCACAGGTCGCAGAAGAACTCACACAAAAAACAGCAAAGTCTTTCAGGGTTTTTACTCACTTTCAGATGGCAGGGGTGAGTTAACCCGAGCAATGCTATGGTGGACCAGGTGGAACCAGATATCCCTTCGGCTGATGTAGGGGTGACTGCTGACTCACCTTCCTAGACCTTCTTGTTTTGAGGTGACCCCGACTTGAAGTCTTGCTGAGATCACCCAGGGAAGTCGCATACGCCGTTCTCCCCTTTCTGGCCCATTTGCGGGCAGCATGGACCAAGTAATTCTGGCCGATTGCCTTCTGTCACTTATGGGCCCCTCGTTGCTGCTGTAGCTGCGGACTCTGTGTTGTTTGGTGAGGCACATAAAGGGCCCTCACCGGCAGGTTTGGCAGGCCAACTGAATGGGCCCCTGCTCTGGGGACCAGTAACCCGTGCAGGCTGGGTTTACTGACAGTCCCCTTACTCAGCCACCTCTACACCAGGTGGATGTCAGGCAGCACTGAACAGTAGCCCTTCTCCCCCGCCAGCAGCCACGAACGGTGCAGTGTCTGGAAGGGCCCTGCTCCACTGCTCTGCCCTCCAGACGTGACTCCTCCACTTCCTTCTCCTTTGGCTGCCTCTGCACAACTCCCTGTTCCCAGTGACACCACCCACCACTAGCTGGGATGCTAGGGCCACGCCCCCAACCTAAATCTGCTCAGGGGTCCCCTCTAGCTGTGTGTGTTCCTGGTTACTTTGTGTTCCGTGTGTCCACACCATAGTCAGCCTCTGGAATTACCTGTTTTGTACTGACCCAGCATGGGTGCAGTACTCAGTGGTGCCTGACCAGGTCAGGGGCGCCACAAATATACTATACAAAATATCCTCTAACTATATCGCAAAGATAAATATGGTTTATACAGTATCCTTGACTTTAGGACTCTTGACCATTGGACTGATAAGGGGTTTATCTACATTGCTTGACTCATATTGAATATCATCAAGGTCCCCTTCATGAGGGACTTTATGATTATATCAATCTAAAAGGATCAAGACCCTTTTAGTAGGGGAATAGAACTATAACAATAGAGTTTGAATTTATAGGGGATAATATAGAACATTTAATTTAGGGGGGGTACAAGTTTATATTGTATTGTTCGCACAATTTCTATTTGGTTTTTGAGTTAACTGTGGAAGAGAATTGTATTTTTCGCTCCTGTTATTAAATTAAATTCTATTTCTATATAAAAAAGGAGTTTTTTGTTCTGTGAATACACACACACACACACTGCAATGCACCCTCCATTACCCCCCCCCACACACACACACAATATAATGCACCCAACATTACCCCTCCGCCCCACACACACACAAAATACACTGCACCCCCATTACCCCTCCCCCCACACACAATACAATGCACCCTCCATTACCCTTCTACAATACACCCCCCATCACCCCTTACACACACAAATACAATGCACCCCCTATTACCCCCTCCCCCCCACACACACAATACAATGCACCACCCATCACCCCCTCCCCACGCACAATACGATGTGTACCGCCCCGGGGCTCGGCCGACTGCCGAGCCACTCGGATCCGTGCTCGGCGGTGGGTGGCTCGAGCTCCTCATGGATCCGGGGGTCACGTCGCTCTGAAAGGGAGTTGCTGGCGCTACGTGATGTGTGGTGTTCGGTGGAGAGGTCCACGGCCGGGGCCGCGGTTGTTTGGGGATTAAGTTCGTGACGCCACCCACGATTTGTCGTGAATGGATGGACACCACCGCTGCCGTTGACTGGCTCCCGAGGACGGTGTTGCGCAGCTTGGTGTTGACCCCTCCGTGGGTAGGAGGATGATGGTCCCGGGGCCCGAGGGAGGTGCTGAGGCGGGGGAATGGATGCGTGCTGGCGTGTCAGTGCAGTGCGGCGCGGTGCGCGGCCTGAAGGCACTGTTGTACTCACTATTACAAGCACGCTGGAGTCTCTGGTAAACCAAACAAGATGATGGACGGTGCCCACAGCCAGCTGCGCTTTTACCCCTTTTCAGGTTGGTGGTTTCCGCCTTTCTCCTGCACCTCACTTTTGTAGAAATGATGACTCCTATGCCTGAGCAACGGTAGTCCGCTCCCCAGCCTGATGTGTGGCGGTAGAGCCCGTTTGCCCTCAGACGCTGGCCCGTGGGGTCTCGATGCCTGGGCGGTGGCTTCTACCCCTATCGTTGGGCTGTTGTCTTCAGTCGGGTCTTAGGTGGGAAAGGGCCTAAAGTACAGTCCTCAATCAGTGGATTCGACTCGGTCCAGTTGTTTCTGGGTCTCGTACTGGGTCTGAGTACCCCTCCTGGTGCTCCGGTTTCCAATCGGTTCCCCGGTTCGGTACCGGCAGGCCACTAAACTGTCCCGGTCCCTTACAGTTCCACCGGCTGTAATCCCAGCTCCTGCAGGCGTCCACCACCATCTGCCTCCTTGCCACAGTACCAGGGCTACGACCCCGGCGCCGGTCAGTGTTAACGCTGCAGACCTGACACCTCAGGCCTGCTGCATTTGAACTTGACTCTCCAGAAACTCAACTCCACTTCTTAACCATCAAACTCAACTACTGTGTCCTGTCTCAGGCTCTCCGGACTCCTAGTTGGGCGTGGCCAACCACCTGGTGTGCCCATTGAACACTGAGAGAGGTGACAAGGTTTTTGTAGGTTGGCTGCTGTCACCTTATTAAGGGGGAAAGGTGTTTGTGTAAGGGCCTACCTGTGACTACCTGGCTAGTCCAGGGCATCACACAATGCACCACCCATCACCCCCTCCCACACACACACACACACACACACAATCACACACAATAAAATGCACCCCCCATCACCCCCTACAGACACACTCATACGATACAATGCACCCCCCATTACCTCGTTCCCAGACATAATACAATGCACCCCCCATCACCCCCTACACACACAGAAAATACACTTCCCTCATTACTACATACTCCTGCCTCCCCCTCTCCCTCGGAATACAGTGACCACCCCTGCCTTTCACACAGCTGTGTTCCTTCACAAATGTTCCCCCATTATGTGTCCTCAGCCCCTTCCCACTTACCCCATTAATTAAACCTTTCATCTTTGGCTTCTCCATGGAGCGCTTACTGCTGCCTGAAGTATCCTGTGTGTCGCCCGCAGCACTGTGATGATGTCAGCAAGGGGCTGATCTCATCACGTTGCTGCACGTTGGGGGCAGGGCCCAGTCCCGGCACACTGTTCAAATGTATTTACGTCTGAAAGACGCAAATACATCTGAATAGGAAGGAGGAAGCTGCGGTCACCGGCACCACCACCGCCGCGCACCTCAGCAGTGTGTGCCCACTATCACACAGCAAGGCCAGCACAGCGCAGCACACTGCCTCCTGGTCCTGCTGCAGCTAGTGTGCCCGGCATGCAAACACTGCTGAGCAGAGCGGCGGTGACTGCAGATACAGCGGCCCTTTACAAGCACCGGCCCACTACAGGGACCGGCCCATTTGGCATTTGCCAGAATTACCCTATGGTCAGTCCGGGCCTACCAATCACCATTTATTAGAACAAATCCTTACTTTTTACAAGGGTGACAGACTCATTTTCATTTTGTGCAGGACAGCTATGATCAGCTTCTGATCGTGGGACCAGTTTTAGTTGTCAAAAATGGACAATTCTTGTAAAGGTGCATTAGTATTCCAGCGAGGCATCAAAAAAGTTCTACATTTTTAGCCAATGAATCACTGCAATAAAATAAGAGGTATTAAAAATGTAAGAAAGTTCCCAGTTCTAATTAACAACAGCAGCAATCGCATCTAATCTGCTGGCTTCCAACTATGGGAGGGGAAGGGTCTTCAGGAAAAGCACAGATGAACATAAAATTCAAATATGAGCCTGGGAAAACCATATTTAACTATAATAACCTGCTTGTTTAAACATTAAAAAGCTGTGCAAATTCCCCGAGTACGCTGTGTACAGCAGTTATTTTATGGGCCTACTTTGGGAGAGCTGCTGCAGAGGCTGTGTTTATTTTTAATAATCAAACTCTGCCCACATAGAAGTGGTAAACACCAATGCCGTCTGTTTATAGCCAGAAAGGGATGGTGGAGAACAGTGGGAAATCAAGGGAACTCAGTACAGCAAGCCACCAAGAGAATAGGAAACATAAAACAGATTGCAAAAACAATAATGTTGCTGTCATAACAATAGTCATTAGCAGAAACCTTGAGGCAGGTAAAATTTGTTTTTTTAAGGTATTTTTGTATATTAATTCAGGTTATCAAACTTCTTACTCCACATAAAAACATGTGAATAAACTTTCAAGACACTTCATAGAGTAGTTAGAATATGGTTTTAATTAAACAAATAATCCAAAACTATACATCGATACCTAATTAATAAATACTGAAAACTCAAAGTGTGTTCAGCACTCTCCCGTTGAGGCTCGGTTCACCGGCAGCAAACGAAAGTACCACCTCAGGCATGAGCTTGACCGGAACCTTGGATCAAGTCACTGATTGGCAGTTTGAGTCTCCGCCCAAATACAGCCAGCCATAAGCGGATTACTTCCGGGAGAGGGTGGGATTTTCAACTTTTTTTTGTTGTCCACTACATCCGAGCATGCTGTTGTTACCCCCAGTGTGCGCTGTTCAAACACTGAAAGTGGCTCTCTTAGGGCTGAGCACCAAGCATACCTGAGCAGTGTTGCTCGCACGAGTTTTGTTCACACGTACAGCATCCAATCCACAAGCCCGAACCTTGATTTCTAAATTTGGTGTTCAGTTCGAAAACCAAACCTTAGGTTCGCTCATCTCAAGGCATGGACAGGTAGACCTCCACCTTAGACCCCAGCAATGAGTCACACAGACTAACATACTTGATTTGTACATTTTTTTTAATACAGCAATTAATTTGAATGTTTGGATGCAATATTATATCTTCTCCGTGGTAGCCACTTTTGGATGATTGAGTAGACATCAGTAGTGTCCCAGGATTTGGTTTTAACATAAAAAATAGATCAATCATCCGGCAAATCTGCCTATCAAAGGCTAACAAAGCATCGGGAAGACCTAATCTCCTACAATGTGTTTTTTTTTTTATAGTTCCTATTAGAAAATTTTGCCAAAATGGGTCTTTTTTGTTATTTGGGCCAAGAGAAGAGTTGGATCTGTTCCTATATAGAGGCAGATCTGTCTTATGGGGCAGGTTGATTTTGTGTGGTATAAAGAGTTTGCACACTTTAAAAGAGAAAGTCCAAAAAGCATATGTTTGTTAGGGATATTAAATTTAAAGACAAATTATTAATTCCAACAAATTCCTTTATATATTATTATCAGCTCACCAAGCCTGCTGCAGACCTATAGCCGTCCTGTGGGAGATGATCAGCGCACGGATGGTCAGAAGTCACCAGGTAGAAATAGAATGTAAATCCAGTGCAATCACAAGAATTTTTTAAAAAATGTTTTTTTTTTTTTCTTCTTTATTATTGATTTTCCATAAAATCCAAGCAGGTACATGCAGCATAAGAAAATATAGATGTGCCCAGGTCAGAGCTGCATGTACCTGCTTGGATTTTATGGAAAATCAATAATAAAGAAGAAAAAAAAAATTTTTTTAAAAATTCTTGTGATTGCGCTGGATTTACATTCTATTTCTACCTAACAAATTCCTTTGTTAAGCTCACCTGGTGAGGATAATCCTCCCAGCCAAAGGTCCAAGAGGGCACACGAGCCACGGGCATCAGTGCAGTAGGCAGGTTAAACACATGGAAAACAGGTAGCAGAACTACTGAAAGCCGTAAGAAGATAGAAGACGTCCCGGAGACCACAGACACGTAGCAGAGATCCTGGATGCTGCAGGTGGACAGGAGGCCAGTAGCAGAAAAATGTTGTGGAGAACGCAGATAGTCTAGGTCTTCTGGAAGACTGGAACATGTAGTAGAGGTACTGGAAGCCGCAGCAGACAATAGACGTCATGGTGACCGCAGACAGGTAGCAAAGATCCTGGAGGCTGCAGGTGGACAAAAGGCTGGTAGCCAAGCAACTTGAAGCCACAGGCAGAGAGGATTCATGAACAGTAAAGACTTAATAACAAGACACAGATGTGTGTCTTGGTGAGCCTTACTCTAATGAGCAAAAAGGTAACAATGTTTTGAACTTTTGACTTTCAAGCTCATTATCTCACCATCCGCTACAGCTTTGAGTGTGAGACTACTTTCTTTTTATAGACAATCATCTTGGCATACCAAAATGTGGCTTGCAACTATTTAGCATAATATTAGGTATTCAGATTCTTGTCATGTCACTTCATTGTTACTGTTTGCTCCTGGTTTTACAAAAATCTTTTTCTTCCTGTATGCTGCAAGATTTCCCACGAAAAGAGAAACAGAATCATCCATCTCATCAATATTGGTCTATCAGTCAAGAAAATTGCCGAATTGCATGATGTGAGTACCACGACAGATGCGAAATAAAGTCCATCCATTCATTCAAAAGCAAAGATGTGAATGCCGAGTCAAAATATTAGAGTTAACAAATTGGCTCATCACATTGTTTATCAGTTCTGATATGACAAATAGTGTTGAGCTACCCCCCTAGTGTTCGAGTTCTGTTCAGTTCGGCGAACGTTCGGTGAACATTCGATGAACACCTTCGAACCCCATTGAAAACAACGGCAGGCAAACACAAACACATACAAACACATTATACATGTACACATACAGTTAATAAACATTGCCATTATACTTACAGGTCCCCGCGACGCGTCCTGCACTCTGTCTCCCGCCGATTTTCCTTCCGATCATCGCTGCGCCCTCACGCTAACCAGCACTGATGATAGGACCTTCCGTGACATTGTCATAGCTTGTGACCAGTCACGTGTGTCTCATTGGCTACAGACTGGTCACATGGCTAGACGTCATGCTAGATCCTGTCAGTGCATCTCTCCGATACGCGGTGCTCGTTTGAGCATCTCCGTGTACCGGCAAGATGCTTGGGCACATGCTTGCCTCCCCGTTCCTGCATGTGGGTGCTCTTTACAGAGTCAGCCCACATGCAAGGACTGGATGCCACTGCCGTTGAATAGCGGCACTGGGAATCAGGTGAACGGAGATCACCGTTGCTATAGTAACCCGCCTGTCAGATTACTATTTCAACGGTGGCAGCGGTGACGTCACCGCTTACATCCCGCAGCCTCTGCTCACTCATTGAGTGATTAGACTGCATGGGAGCAGCAGCGTCTTCCTCCCATGCAGTGCTGTCTGATGTAGCAGAGCTCCATGGGTTGAAGGAGAAAGAAGACAGAAGACCAGGATCGTGGAGGGGTGAGAGGGAGTAATAAACATGGAGTCTCTAAGTGTGTCTGTGTATTTATTTCTATTAAAGTATTTTTTCACTGTGTGGTGTCTTTTTTTTAAGAGTGGACTCTGTTTTTTCTGATAATATTGACATACACCCTGCTGCTACAACCTCAGAGGAGAACATCTATACTTTCTGGGACTTAGAAAAAGTATCCATTCAACGTTTAAAAACTTGGTGGGACTCTAGAACCCTCGGGAAATATGTAGAAAAATGCATGATCCCTAGAGGGCTGAGACTGAAAAAGGTGCCTACCTTTAAATTTAATGAGAAATTCCTGGAAGACTGGAACTCCATTCTTACCTCCTGCTCATTGAAGTTAATGGAGCTAATCATTAAGGAAGAAAAATTGCGTATAATGGAGTTGGACAAAAATATCAAAGATATACATGAATACCTTACCAAAACATACGACACCTCGGATTTTGACAAACTTAATACCAGGCTCATGGACACCATCGCTAAGATGGAAAGCAACATAATGGAATCAAAACACAACAAATACAAGCGAGATGCCAAAGATTATGAATCAAATGAAGTTTATACATGGCATATTTCTCACGGGAATAAATCCATCTTAAGGAAGCAGGGCAAGTCACCTTCTAATGATAAATCTGTATATTTTTCATCAACAGACTTGGATTCCACAGAAGGGAGTGTTTCTTCCTATGAATCAAATAGAGACACCTATACCCCCAGAACCCATAAGAACGGGTCAAAAAACGCAGGTCGCGTAGGGGGGGAAGGAGACACAACAAATACAGGAAACAGATATCAGCTCCGCTCCAAACGCAACAGATATTGGAGACTGTGAATCAGCCTGAATACCAAGATTTTTCTGTACTAAATTTGTCTGCCTGCACCTTAAATTCTCACCAACTTTGCGTCCTTGAGAAGGGTTTGAATTTTGCCCCCACATCTAGGGCGAATCTTTTCCAAACAATTAGAGACATAAATCGTTTCATCAGAAACATCACAGTCAGAAAACATTTCTTAAACGTCCCTCCTGAGGAATCTGAGACACTCTCACAACAACCTATGGACAATATTGCGGTTTCCATTCCTCTACACATGAACCTCAGAGATCAAATAGCTACCATGACTCTACAAGATTTAGGGGAGCAGAATGTGACTATGTCTAAAATTCCTGCATATCGCCCAAAAAATCCTTCTTTCTACCCGGGGGCATTGAGAACCCCAGCTATGGATGTATACCAAGATTTGCTGGAAACAGAGGTTCGCAATATCATCTCTTCCGAACCCACCATGCCAGATAATCTATCTAAGCAGGAAAGACATGCATTAAAGGATCTTGCCAATAATACGTGACTCGCCCACCCCAGGGCTATGGGACACCCGGTGCCGGGCCGGACTAGTCCGGGGGTCGTCAGTGGTGGCGGGGCCCGACTCCGTGGCCCTGGTGGGTGTCAATTAAATATGGCTGGTGACTTGGGGGTGAACCTGTGGTTTGCGGCTATTAAGCCGCCGCTGCTGTATGGGGCCTCCGGGGCTGATGGAATGGCAGCTTGGATGGTCCTGCTCCCCACAGGTGGAGCGGTACCCCGGGGAAACAGTTGGTGCTCGTGAGAGTCTATGGTGGGATGTTGTGTGAATAATACGGTGCAGGGCCGACAGGCAGTGAAAGAAACAGGCACAAACAGTAGTCTCTTTACCTTCTCCTCTTTTACTTGGCAACAGTTTAGTCCAGGGAGACCGTCACAGGTGGTAAAGATGATCCGGCTGGCCTGGAAGTGCCTGGCGGTGATCTCTTTGACCAGTTGAGTATGAGGCCTACTCCCTGCTCTTTCTTTTCTTCTACAGGACCCTGCACTCTGAATTTAGCAATGGCCCTCTTGCTGCTGGGACCGGTGGTTCGTCCCTTTTTCTGTATGGTAGGCTGCGCAGGCCCTATCGGGTGCTTCTCTGCTGGAGTCCACACCGGGCCCTTGGAATGCAGCTGTACCTTCAGATTGCTTATGGGCCAGGGGGCTTGCAGCTCTCCTGCCCTCCAGATTCGGCCACCAGGGAAGGATTTTATACCCTGGCAACCACAGACTCCGATGTCTGAGTCTCTTCTGTGCCTCTCTGCAAATCTTGCTTCACTGGGCCAAGCTGTTCCAGCTCTAGGCCCCAGTTCCACAATACAGCATACTCTGCGTCTGCACTCTCTGCTCTCTCTACACAGACTGACTACTAACTCCTCCCTCAGGTCAGACTTGAGGAATGCTCCCTGGAACTCCAGGTTCAGAGCTCCCCCTGCTGGCCTGAGGGAAAAACTGCGTTGGATGTTGAACTTACTGGCCAATGATTCCCCCAATTACCTCCAGGCTCAGCATTAACCCTTTGGAGGGGCAATGCTGTTGTGGCGACCAGGTCCTGGGGCGCCACATTCGCATATTTCAATCTGGGCGGCGGACAAAGGTGGCTCAATAGTTATATTGGACATAGCCCTATATGAGGACCAAATCATGAATATTCTGAGTGACAGTCATACTTACTAACGCCTCAATGGTAATCCCACAGACATTTTTTCTAATAAATTGAAAAGTATTCTTCAGAAGGGTTTTGATTGGGGTATTTTGACTAAAAAAATACAAGAATATCTTACAGTAGACAATCCCATATGTCCCATTTTTCAGGGTCTTCCTAAGGTCCATAAAGATATTTTCCCACCTCCACTGCGACCTATTGTGGCGAGCATTGGCTCATTGTCCAGCCATCTATCTGATTGGCTGGACGGTATTTTACAGCCCCTTGTCGGGCGTACCACTGGTTATATCACAGACACTAAGAGTTTGCTGCAGAATCTACATGACATTGATTGGACCGAACATTCGTTCTGGATCATGGGTGATGTTAATTCACTCTATCCCAGCATCCCCCATGACCAAGCACTACAGGCATTGCATTTCCATCTTGAGAAGTATAGCTCCCTGGACTGTGTCCATAAGGAATTTATTTTAATGACAACCGATTTTTTATTAAAACACAATTTTTTTCAATTTAATAACGTTTATTATCTTCAGATCTCCGGTTGCCCTATGGGAGCTAGCTTCTCATGTGCCTTGGCCAACCTTTATATGTCATTCTGGGAGGAATATTTTGTACATACCTGCAGCAACCCTTATGTCGGGCATATCCGGTGGTACGCCAGATATATTGACGATCTGGTATTCATCTGCGACAAACAAGCTGGCATGGACCCATTAAATCTATCTACCGCCCTAAATGCATACTTAAATAACAATCAATTCAATTTGTCATTTACAGTCAGTTATTTTGAGACCACAGCACCCTTTTTAGATGTTCTCCTTTCTGGGAATTTGGCTACTGGCAAAATTGATACATCTTTGTATCGTAAAGCTGTCAGTGGCAATACAACCTTACACGCTGACAGTTTCCATACCACTCATACAATACGGAACTTGCCAGTAGGAGAATATCTACGAGCTAAAAGACTCTGCTCATCGGAGACCTCTTACCGCAAAGAAGCTGCCAATATAGACAGCAGACTCGGGAAGAAAGGTTATGGGAATTCATTTCTGAGGAGGGCACGTAGCATAACGGATAGCAAATCCAGAGTGTCTTTATTAAAGGACAAAATAGAGTCACAGGAATACACAGGTCGCATCACGTTGTCTACTCCATATAGTATTGACTTCCCAGCTATAAAAAAGACCCTTTTAAAATTCATCCCCATTTTACAGCAAGACAAAGAGGTAGATTCAGTCTTATCCAAAGGCATTAACGTGGTTGCCAAACGTGCTAGAACTATTGGAAATATGATCTCCCCCAGTTTTTACACTTCGGGAAATAAAAAACAAACATGGCTTAGCACAACTGGTTCACATCGATGCGGGTCCCAGAGATGCAACCTTTGTCGCTTCATGAAACCAACCCAAACATTTCAGGGAAGGAATGGCGACTTATTTAAAATTACATCCTTCCTTAATTGTTCTTCTACATACGTTATTTATAAGGCTTCATGCCATTCTTGTGATAAGGATTATATAGGTTGCACCTCTAGGGCCCTCAGGACATGAATATCTGAACACACGAGACCCACACCACCCACTTCATCTATACTGAATAGTGAAACAGGGAGGAAAAAGCGTTCCTCCTCAGGTTTGACACGTCATTTTCATAACCTGCATGAGGGGGATTTTTCATCCCTGTATGTAATGGCTATCGAACACATCCCTAAAGCCCCGAGAGGAGGCGACTGGTTTGCGCTTCTATTACAGGCAGAAGCGAAATGGATCCTTTTTGGATGCACGACAACGGATACACGACAACCAGCGGGTTTGAATTTCCGATCTGATTTGCGGTTTATAATTTAGACTCCATATGTTATATTTGTAGCCTGTGGATCTTCATTACAACTCATATTACCGCATGTGACAGAGATCGCCAGCAATCATGTAGATGGTGGGACCTTATTTGTTTGTTAGACCGTGGGGAAGTAAATAGTTTGCTCACTATTTAATGACATTATTAAATATAAAATTATGGTCATATTTAGGATTACAATAATATATGGGGTTTTCTATCAACAATCCCAAATTTATCACATATGTATCTTTTGCATAACATTTTTTGCATCATACTATTGTAGATATCATTCTCTTATATGCATGTGTATATACGTATATAAGGATTTATTCAGTTTTTTACACACTGATTATTACATGTGTTCATTGTACAGCTCTATGGTGGAGTTATCAATATCGACTCATTTGTACATGAATATTTCCCCCCCCCCCTCCTCCCCCTTCCTTTGGTCATGATTATGTGTATATACATATATATATATATATATCTTTTTTTTTTTTTTTTCATATATATTTTTTTCATATAGATGTTCCCTATTTTTGTATATATATTTCATGTTTCTTATGTTTTTCCACATACATATATATACATCTATTTTTATGTTTTTTCATGTCTCCGGTATACCTACATTGAAGTCCTATATTGTGACGTTTGATTTCTGTCTAGTTTTTTGGAGACCTGGTTTATACTCACCTGATACGAATGATTAGGGGCCCCCTCCCTCTGTTTTTGCTCACTGCCTCTCAGAATCTCCATTTCCCTGGTGAATACACATATATACTTTGGCATCAGCTCTATACATGTAACTTATGATTAAGGACTTTTTTGTTTTTAATACCATGTCCGAAACGCGTTAAGTTTCTCCTGTATCATACTTGGTGCAATGCGTTTGTTGGCTGATTTTTACTACTATTTTTCAATAAAGGATACAAGTCATTTTTAAGGAGATTGTGCTGAGTCCATATACTTCCTTACTCCTTCTGTCTTTTTTTTAACCCTTTATTGGAGATTCTTAATGGCCAGGTTAAACTTGCCTGACATTAAGAATCTCTGGCTTAATACTAGCTAGTAAAACAAAGCTAGTATTAACCCATTATTACCCAGCGAGCTACCCGTCACCAGGGCAGCTGGTAGAGTTGGATACAGCGCCAGATGTAGGCACTTCTATGAAAGCGCCATTTTCTGGGGCGGCTGCGGACTGCAATTCGCAGCAGAGGGGCCCAGAAACCTCGGGCCAGCCTGTGCTGTGGATTCCAATCCTCAGCGGCCTAGTTGTACCTGGTTGGAAACAAAAATGGGGCGAAGCCCATGTCATTTTTTTTTTAATTATTTCATGACATTCATGAAATAATTAAAAAAAGGGATTCCCTATATTTTTAGTTCCCAGCCTGGTAAAAATAGGCAGCTGGGGGTTGGGGGCAGCCGTACCTGCCTGCTGTACCTGGCTAGCATACAAAAATATGGCGAAGTCCACGTCATTTTTTTGTGGGCAAAAAACTCCTGCATACAGTCCTGGATGGAGTATGCTGAGCCTTGTAGTTCTGCAGCTGCTGTCTGCTCTCCTGCATACACTAGTGAATGGAGCATTCTGAGCCTTGTAGTTCTGCAGATGCTGTCTGCTCTCCTGCATACACTAGTGAATGGAGCATGCTGAGCCTTGTAGTTCTGCTCCCCCTGTCTCTCCCTCCAGCATACAGTCCTAGATGCAGCATGCTGAGCCTCATAGTTCTGCAGCTGTTGTCTGCTCTCCTGCATACACTGGTGGATGAAGTATGCTGAGCCTTGCAGTTCTGCTCCCCCTGCCTCTCCCTCCAGCATACAGTCCTGGATGGAGGATGCTGAGCCTTATAGTTCTGCAACTGCTGTCTGCTCTCCTCCATACAGACAGACAGCAGACAGCAGCTGCAGAACTACAAGGCTCAGTATACTCCATCCAGGACTGTATGCAGGAGTTTTTTTCCCCCAAAAAAAATTACGTGGGCTTTGCCATGTTTTTGTATGCTAGCCAGGTACAGCAGGCAGCTACGGGCTGCCCCCAACCCCCAGCTGTCTATTTGTACCCGGCTAGAAACCAAAAATATAGGGAAGCCCTTTTTTTTTTTTTTAATTATTTCATACATTTCATGAAATAATTAAAAAAAAAATGACGTGGGCTTCACCTAATTTTTGTGTCCAGCCAGGTACAACTAGGCAGCTGGGAATTGGAATCCGCAGCGCAGGGTGCCCAAGCATTCTGGGCACCCCTGCTGCGAATTGCAGTCTGCAGCCGCCCCAGAAAATGGCGCTTTCATAGAAGCGCCATCTTCTGGCGCTGTATCCAACTCTTCCAGCTTATTATTGGACTCACATGGATTGGTCAATACATAAGCTAAGAATCTCACTTTGCAAATATTTCTAAAGCAGCAATGCAATGCCTATGCTTCTCATGAGCCAGATCAGACACCCCATAGTTTGCACTGACGAGGGGCAAGCACCCCGAAACACCGTGTCTGCAAATTGGGATTCTGATCTGGCTTATATATCCTAGGTCATATGCAAAGGATTGTTAAAAATCCACATTTGACTTTTAGGATCGCTACTTCCAATAGGTGGCGCTGCGCTAGAGTGTGTCTCCAGTCCTGGAGCGATAATTTGAATATGTCTTTTTACTCATTTTCACATTAGCTGTGTATGTATCCCTTTTTTTCTAATATTCCTACTGCTGTAAAGCAATGCCAAAGTATCCTTATATTATTGAATGCCACTGGATATGCTTTTGTATTCCTGGAAGAAAGGCAGAAGCCACCTGCAGAAGAATACCCACTGAGGAATCCTCTTTCCAGAGGTTTGCGAAGTTTACCTTTAAAAAGATGTCCACAAGGTTGTCCATACTTAAGCCTCCTAGTCTCCTCATACAGCAAGTTAACTCCCACTGGACTTGGTTCAGTCTATTTCCCCATAACAGTTGGAAAAATAAACTGTAAACCCGTGACCAAAGTGGTTTTGGCCAAATGCACACGCTGCCCAAATAGATTAATAAGGGGAGCAGAAAAGCTTTGCACGGGTGAAAGTCCAACCCTTCCAATGGTCCACTCTTTGGGCAGCACATTCGATTCTGCAATCCCAGTTTTTAACGGTGTAATCACCCTGGCCAAATTCAATGTCTAGGGCTTTGGCAAATTCTTAGGACTCTGGGAGAGTGTCTGAAAGACTGAAATAAGGAACATCTCCACCCAGCCTGCGACTTTCACACTTGTCCTGGTTGACCATGGACCCAGATGCTTCCGAGTAGTGCTGTACCTCCAACATCATCTCCCGCTCCTCCCCTTCTAAGGAGACGAAGACCGTGACATCATCAGCATAGGCCACTACCTTCAAGATGTTGTCCTGTGTGCCAGGGCTGCCGATCTGTACCACTGCTAACGATGCTCGATCTACCCTCCTCACGAAGGGGTCAATCGCAAAAGCATAAAGCAGGGAGCCAAGATGACACCAGATCCAACTGCAAAACATCATCCAATCCAAGCATTCACTAGCAGGGAACTCTCAGCTCCCCCCTACAATATCGTAAGCCAGTCCACAAACCTCCCTGGCTGACCATGGCTCAACAGAGTGGACCAAACGTACTCGTGATCGACCAAGTCAAAAGTCTTAGTATGATCCAAGGACAGCAGATACCCCTTCCAAAGTCCCTCCGTACCCTGCCCCAAGGCTCTCCAAAGCGCTACGACTAGGAATAGCACAGTGTGGTCTCCGAAAGGAACCATGGAGTAAATTTCACCAGCCTGTTCAAAAGCACCTTTGCCAGAACCTTCCTGTCCACATTAAGAACTGCTATGGACTGCCAATTCTCAATGTGTGACAGATCCTTACCATTTGACAATAGGATCAAAGCAGACCGCCTCACTGACTTTGGCAGAGCCCGAAGAAAGACACTCATTAAAGACCCGAGACAACAAGGGGACCAAGGAGACCTTAAAAATCTTGTAAAACTCAGACATTAAGCCATCTGGACCTAGGGACATTTTAAAAAATAAGGAATAACGTTTGGAACACCATTCTAAGTCTGAACTGGGTGCAAAAACCTAAAAAACTGGGTTTTTGCATCCAGTTCAGACTTAGAATGGTGTTCCAAACGTTATTCCTTATTTGTTAGTAGTTTTTCGTTTGTGAACCCTCCCCAACCACACCTATTGCCAATCCATATCATACGCATAAATAGCCTGGGTCTCAGCTTCTCATACATGGTAAGATTTTTAACTGCATGAGAGGACACACACAAGCTAGGGACCCCAACGTAGAGAAATACTTTGGCGTGGTGTTGGGGCTCTATTGCATTGATCAATTCAGTAGCTAAATTTCTCTTGATTCATATGTTCATGGCAGTAATGCAGATTCCATTTTTCACATTTTCACTCTTACATATAGCTATTGGATTTTTCAAGTCAGTATTCACACAGCAGTTTCTGCTATTTCATGTATTCCCCTTACATAGTCACTGGTGTGCATACCTTATCTCCCCATAGTGATGTTTTTTTAGGTTTTTGCACCCAGTTCAGACTTAGAATGGTGTTCCAAACGTTATTCCTTGTTTGTTAGTAGTTTTTCGTTTGTGAACCCTCCCCAACCACACCTATTGCCAATCCATATCATATGCATAAATAGCCTGGGTCTCAGCTTCCCATACATGGTAAGTTTTTTAACTGCATGAGAGGACACACACAAGCTAGGGACCCCAACGTAGAGAAATACTTTGGCGTAGTGTTGGGGCTCTATTGCATTGATCAATTCAGTAGCTAAATTTCTCTTGATTCATATGTTCATGGCAGTAATGCAGATTCCATTTTTCATATTTTCACTCTTACATATAGCTATTGGATTTTTCAAGTCAGTATTCACACAGCAGTTTCTGCTATTTCATGTATTCCCCTTACATAGTCACTGGTGTGCATACCTTATCTCCCCCTAGGGACATTTTAGGCCGGAGCCCATCAATCACCAGTTTCCCTTCCTCTTTTAGATCTCATCTACCAAACGCCAAGCAAAAGGTCTACCCCTGACAGAGGGCCAGCTTCAGACAGGAAAGCTGATACTCCCTCTCAATCCAGCTCCTTCCTGCCCAATAGGTAAGAGTAATAGGATCTAACAACTTCCAGGATCCTGATTTGGAAAATACCAGAGATCCCATACCATCCTTCAGACCAAATATTATCTTACTATTCAATGACATCTTGCAGTTTTTGTAAGGGTTGGGCATGCGGTACTTCCTGAAATCCCTCTTAAAAACCAAAGATGTGTGCCTACCGTACTGACAACTATTCAGCAAGGTTTTCACTTTGGAGATGTCCTCACGATTAGTGATGAGCGAGCATGCTTGTAACTACTCGGTACTCGCACGAGTATCGCTGTACTCGGGCTGCTCGGCGGGGACCGAGTAATCTCGCGATACTCGTGCTGTACTCGTGGTCTTTATTTCTGCATGTTGGCGCTCTTTTGAGAGCCAGCCCTCATGCAGGGATTGGCTGGCAGACCACTGCAATGCCACAGCCCTGTTAGTTGTGGAATTGCAGTGATTGGCCGGCCTGCACAGCGTGACCGAGCCTTTATATCGGCCGGCGCGCTGTGCTCTGCTCACAGCTATCCAGACTGTCAGTGCAGGGAGAGTGTCGCTGATTCAGGGAAAGCTTTGCGGCCCTTTATAGCTTTTTCAGTTGCAGGGCTGCAAACAGTGTGACCAAAAGTCCTTCTCAGGACTATTCTAGTTGTATACAGGCAGGCAGGGTATAGCCAGGTCGGAGTACAGTAGCAGAGTCCTTCTCAGGACTATTGTTGCTATATACAGGCAGGGTATAGCCAGGTCTGAATACAGGCTAGTGACCAAAAGAGTCCTTGTCAGGACTATTGTACCAGTATACAGGCAGGCAGGCAGGCAGGGTAGTGGTGACCGTATACCAGCCTTCATCATATCTGGGGCTGGTGTACACAGTGTAAAAGAGTCCAGATAGTGTCTGACTTGTCTGTAATTGTCGCTCCCCAAAAAAACCTGTTAGGTTCTTATTGCGTCCGTGCTTGGTTTTTAAAACCGCACGTGTGTGCCTGTTGCTGGCAGCGTACAGGTGCACTTGTGTGCAATTTCCAGAAACTTTGATATAACGCACAAGTAGTGAATATACACGTCAGCAGTGCACAGCATTGCAAAATGCGCAAGGGCATTGGCAAGGAACAAGGAAGTGGACGTGATGGTGGTGCAGGCAGAGGCCGAGGTCGTGGGCAAGCTCTAATTTCGCCACAACAAAGGGCCACATCTAGTCGCTCGCACGTCCTGTCCCAAATTCTTGGGGACCGCAGCAGTACACCGCTCTTGAACCAAGACCAGTGTCAACAGGTTGTTAGTTGGATAGCAGATAATGCTTCCAGTCAGATTGGCACCACCACAAACACTCTGTCTTCCACACGGTCAAGTGTCAGTAGCCGTGATACTGCACCGCACATTTCTGAACCTGATCCTCCTTCCTACCACCAGGCTGAGTACACGTCCTCCTCGGACATTAATGATCCCACACTTGGACACTCGGAAGAGCTGTTCACGTTTCCATTCACACATTCTGGCCTCTCGCCAGCTCATATTGAAGTGGGTCATGAGGAGATCGTCTGTACAGATGGCCAAATATTTGAGCAGCCACGTTCTCACGACGTTGGCAACGTGTCTCAACAAGTGGTGGACGATGATGAGACACAATTGTCAGGAAGTCAGGAGGAGGAGCAGGGTGCGGAAGAGGAAGACGACGTGGTGGATGATCCAGTAACTGACCCAACCTGGCAGGAGGATATGCAGAGCGAGGACAGCAGTGCACAGGGGGAGGGAGGCGTAGCATCACAACAGGCAGTAAGAAGCAGGGTGGTGGCCCCAGGCAGAAGTCAGGCAACCGTTCCCCGGAACAACACGACGACACAAGGTGCCTGTACAAATGTTAGGTCTTCCCGAGTCTGGCAGTTTTTTAAGTTGGATCCAGATGATTCAAAAAAGGCCATTTGCAACACCTGCCGTGCCAGCATCAGCAGGGGTACCAAAACTAGCAGCCTGACCACCACCAGCATGATCAGGCACATGTCAGCCAAGCACCCGACTTTGTGGGAGTACAACAGAGTCGAGGAGCAGTGCTTGCTGATGTCACTGCTACGTCTTCGCTGGTTGTGCATGCGAGCCAATCCTCTGTCCATGCTGCCTGCGAACAAGCCTCCTCCACTCCTGCACCTGCAGTTGCCTACGCAGAAAGAACACCATCATCAAGCACGTCCTTGTCCCAGCGCAGCGTTCAGTTATCCATTCAGCAAACCTTTGAACGCAGGCGCAAATACACTGCCAACACCCCACATGCCACAGTTCTAAATGCTAACATTTCGCGACTGCTTGCGCTGGAAATGTTGCCTTTTAGGCTGGTGGAGACAGAAGCATTCCGTGACCTGATGACGGCAGCTGTCCCACGTTACTCGGTCCCCAGCCGCCACTATTTCTCCCGGTGTGCCGTCCCCGCGTTGCATAACCACGTGTCACAAAACATCACACGTGCCCTGAACAACGCTGTTTCACCCAAGGTCCACCTAACCACAGACACGTGGACAAGTGCTTGTGGGCAAGGCCGCTACATCTCGTTGACGGCACACTGGGTTAATATTGTGGAAGCTGGGACCCAGTCTGAGCGAGGGACGGAACACGTCCTTCCCACACCAAGGTTTGCAGGCCCTACCTCAGTCAGTGTTTCACCCACACTCTACAGCTCCGGAATGTCATGCTCTTCAGCCTCCTCCTCCTCCTGCGCATCCTCATCCACTGTGCCCTCCACACCAGTCACAAGCTGGAAGCACTGCAGCACTGCCTCGGCGAAGCGGCAACAGGCTGTGCTGAAGCTAATCTGCATAGGTGACAAACCCCACAATGCAGAAGAGCTGTGGACAGCTCTGAAACAGCAGGCAGATCACTGGCTCACACCTCTGAACCTAAAGCCAGGAAAGGTCGTGTGTGACAATGGCCGGAACCTGGTGGCTGCTTTGAGGCGAGGCCAGCTGACACATGTTCCATGCGTGGCCCATGTGCTCAACCTCGTGGTTCAGCGGTTTATAAAGTCATACCCAGAGCTGTCTGATCTGCTGGTAAAAGTTCGCCGCCTGTCTGCACATTTTCGAAAGTCACCTACTGCTTCAGCCGGCCTTGCCGGCTTTCAGCGCCGTTTGCATCTTCCGGCTCACAGACTGGTGTGTGATGTCCCCACGCGTTGGAATTCAACTCTGCACATGTTGGTCAGGATATGTGAGCAGAAGAGGGCAGTTGTTGAGTACCTGCATCACCTAAGCCGTCGGGAAATGGGTCAAACTCCACACATAACACCTGAGGAGTGGAGATGGATGTCAGACCTATGTACCATCCTCCAAAACTTTGAGGACTCCACCAAGATGGTGAGTGGTGATGACGCCATTATTAGCGTCACCATACCGCTACTCTGCCTTCTAAAACGGTCTCTGCTGAAAAACAAACATGATGCATTGCAGGCGGAGCGCGATGAGTTGCAGCAAGAAACAGTAGTGGGTGTGGGTGATAACACACAGCCCAGCCTCGTCTCATCACAACGTGCAGTGGAGGACTATGACGAGGAGGAGGATGAAGACATGGAGCAACTCTCCGGCCAAATTGAGGATATGACATGCACACCAGTCATATCCTCGGTTCAGCGTGGCTGGCCAGAGGACAGGGTAGATGAGGAGGAAAAGGAGGAGGAGGAGGAGGAGGAGGAGGACAGCATGTTCAGTCATCTTGTTGGTCAGGCTACTGAAGTCCTGGCTGTTAAGAGTCTGGCGCACATGGCTGACTTTATGGTAAGCTGCCTGTCTCGTGACCCTCGCGTTAAGAACATCTTGGCCGACAATCATTACTGGTTGGTAACACTGTTAGACCCACGCTACAAGGAGAACTTTTTGTCTCTTATTCCCGTGGAGGAGAGGTCAACCAAAATGCAGCAGTTCCGGAAGGCCATACTCACGGAAGTAGGCAAAGCATTCCCCTCACAAAACGCTAGCGGCATAGGTCAGGAATCAGTGGACAACCGAGGCGTACAGCCGAGAGAGGCACAAGTCCAATCCGCCAGAGGTAGGGGAACAGTCTTTAAGATGTGGGACAGTTTTCTCAGCCCCTCACGTACCACAGCCCCTGAGGTGCGGGGTAGTGCCACAAGAAATCCTAAGTTTGCCCAGATGCTGAAGGAGTACCTTGCAGATCGAACAACTGTACTCCGACATTCCTCTGTGCCTTACAATTATTGGGTATCCAAGCTGGACACGTGGCATGAATTGGCTCTCTACGCCTTGGAAGTCCTGGCCTGCCCTGCTGCTAGCGTTTTGTCAGAGCGTGTTTTTAGTGCCGCAGGTGGAATCATTACAGATAAACGCACTCGCCTGTCAACTGAAAATGCTGACAGGCTGACTCTGATCAAGATGAACAAGGGTTGGATTGGGCCAGACTTCACCACACCACCAGCAAATGAGAGCGGAATTTAAAGTTTGCCATGTACCTCCACTCACCCATGGGTACACACTTCTGGACTTTGGATAATCGCTGGACTGCTCCTCCTTCTCCTCATGCGCCACCATGATGATGACCGTTACAAATTGCAATACTTAGGCCTTTGATTCAGGTATACCCCCAGTGGTAAATTTTTTCGCCCATTCTTTGCAGAATGGACATTACAACGACAGGAGACCCGCTCCTTTGCAATGGGAACAATGTTTTGAGGCCCTCATGCACGTCTCTACCCAGGGACAACATGGAGCCTCCCAATTTTTGGCTGCCCTGCCTAAGGGCTATACTATAATACACCCACTTCCTTAAAATGGACACTTAATGTTTTGAGGCCCTCATGCACGTCTCTACCCAGGGACAATGTGGAGCCTCCCAATTTTTGGCTGCCCTGCCTAAGGGCTATACTATAATACACCCACTTCCTTAAAATGGACACTTAATGTTTTGAGGCCCTCATGCACGTTTCTACCCAGGGACAACGTGGAGCCTCCCAATTTTTGGCTGCCCTGCCTAAGGGCTATACTATAATACACCCACTTCCTTAAAATGGACACTTAAGGTTTTGAGGCCCTCATGCACGTCTCTACCCAGGGACAACGTGGAGCCTCCCAATTTTTGGCTGCCCTGCCTAAGGGCTATACTATAATACACCCACTTCCTTAAAATGGACACTTAATGTTTTGAGGCCCTCATGCACGTCTCTACCCAGGGACAACGTGGAGCCTCCCAATTTTTGGCTGCCCTGCCTAAGGGCTATACTATAATACACCCACTTCCTTAAAATGGACACTTAATGTTTTGAGGCCCTCATGCACGTCTCTACCCAGGGACAACGTGGAGCCTCCCAATTTTTGGCTGCCCTGCCTAAGGGCTATACTATAATACACCCACTTCCTTAAAATGGACACTTAATGTTTTGAGGCCCTCATGCACGTCTCTACCCAGGGACAACGTGGAGCCTCCCAATTTTTGGCTGCCCTGGCAAAGGGCTATACTAAAATAGACCCACTTCCTTACAATGGGCACTTCAGGTTTACAGGCCATCATGCACGTCTCTATCCAGGGACAATGTGGAGCCTCCCAATTTTTGGCTGCCCTGGCAAAGGGCTATACTGAAATAGACCCACTTCCTTACAATGGGCACTTCAGGTTTACAGGCCATCATGCAGGTCTCTATCCAGGGACAATGTGGAGCCTCCCAATTTTTGGCTGCCCTGGCAAAGGGCTATACTGAAATAGACCCACTTCCTTACAATGGGCACTTCAGGTTTACAGGCCATCATGCACGTCTCTATCCAGGGACAATGTGGAGCCTCCCAATTTTTGGCTGCCCTGGCAAAGGGCTATACTGAAATAGACCCACTTCCTTACAATGGGCACTTCAGGTTTACAGGCCATCATGCACGTCTCTATCCAGGGACAATGTGGAGCCTCCCAATTTTTGGCTGCCCTGGCAAAGGGCTATACTGAAATAGACCCACTTCCTTACAATGGGCACTTCAGGTTTACAGGCCATCATGCACGTCTCTATCCAGGGACAATGTGGAGCCTCCCAATTTTTGGCTGCCCTGGCAAAGGGCTATACTGAAATAGACCCACTTCCTTACAATGGGCACTTCAGGTTTACAGGCCATCATGCACGTCTCTATCCAGGGACAATGTGGAGCCTCCCAATTTTTGGCTGCCCTGGCAAAGGGCTATACTGAAATAGACCCACTTCCTTACAATGGGCACTTCAGGTTTACAGGCCATCATGCACGTCTCTATCCAGGGACAATGTGGAGCCTCCCAATTTTTGGCTGCCCTGGCAAAGGGCTATACTGAAATAGACCCACTTCCTTACAATGGGCACTTCAGGTTTACAGGCCCTCATGCACGTCTGTATGCAGGGGCATTGGTGAACCTCACAATTTTGGACTGCCCTGGCAAAGGAAAATACTACAAAGACTCACTTCCTCAAAATGGGCACATTAGACTCAAGAGGCCTCCATGTACGTCTCTTCTCAGGGACATCGGAGTGCCACACAATGTTTTCACGTAAAATCTTTCATGTATTAATCTCAAAAAGTAACATACACCAGCTCTATCTCACTATTGGGTATGTGCCCTTAACATTTCTGCCATGAAAAATCATTTTGGGGTCATTTTGGAAGGTTTTCTGGTGAGTCCGTAAAAATGGCGTGAAACGCGGACAAAATTGTTCACAGCTGTGACTTTTGAGTGATAAATGCTTCAAGGGGTCTTCCCCATGCTGTTGCCATGTCATTTGAGCACTCTTCTGAGACTTTTGTGACATTTTTAGGGTTTCTCCATGCTGCCGGGGGGTCATTTCACAAAAATACTCGGGTCTCCCATAGGATAACATTGGGCTCGTTGCTCGGCCCGAGTACACGAGTATCTTGGGAGGCTCGGCCCGAGCTTCGAGCACCCGAGCTTTTTAGTACTCGCTCATCACTACTCACGATCACTCCCAGTCAAGACAAGGTTCTCAAAATTCCTCCTTTGGCTATGATACAGGTGCTCCCTGTTCATGCTTCTTAGGTTAGAAAGCTGTCAGAAGAACCTCGGTGTTTAAACTTCTCCACCACTCAGACTCACTGTTACAAAGGTCCACCAGAGGTACCTAGCCCTGAAGAAAATCCTCAAAAGATCATCTTACAACTGCTTCGATCAAGAGTGACAAATTCAACTTCCACATGCCTCTTCTCATCTGAAGGGTTTCTGCAACATTCAAGGAAAAAGATAATCAGAAAGAGATCCACTTCCATCACCGACACCTTCAAATAAAATCTGTCCTAGACATAATCTGACTTCCTCTAAAGTATATGAAAGCCCAGTGACCTGTGTTGTTCCTAATGTGAAAGTCAAAATATGTATGGTGTGAACACTGCACTATTAGAAGTGGTATTGAGGTGCTAGTGAGAGGACCAAGGTCCGGACTCTAAACTGTACATTCAAAACACTGCACTCTCATCAGCATGAGGTATTAGTAAAAGGAAGTCAACAGATTCTTTATCGTGCAAAAAAGTTTCTTTATTTATGAATAAAGTGGGTGGGAGGGACTAAGGGACGTTTCGGCCCAGACTGGGCCTTCTTCATACCAAGTCACACTGGGAAAGGGTAGAAAAGAAAGTAATCACTATTTACATATATCACAGAAAAAAACATATCTACAGAGCATATACATATATACAAAATAACATGGAAAGTCATGTCCTAGTTGTTGTGAATGGTACAGTAATAGCATCTCAGCAGTTGAGGTGACTCACTGATTTTCATAGCAAATAATGTCAAGTCAAAGACAAGATCAGGCAATATATGAAAGGTTTGCATACCTCCAAACATAGAAGAAGTAATATCACAGAGGGAATTTTTTTCTCTCTTTTTCTCTCCTTATTAGGGGTTTTTTGGTATAGAAGTGGTTACGGACTCCACCCAGGAAAATGGATATAATAGTTGCAAGATGCAAGTCCTGCAGATAAAGGCATGGTTATGAAAGGGTGGTATTCCTATAGGGGAAGTGGCATTATGGGGGAGGGGATAGCGAATTACCTTGCCCGTATTAGCAAATAAATAATTATTAAATGTTGTCCTTTTATATTGGGAGAGTTTTGTGGCTCGTGGTCCCTAGAGGATAAACAAGGTCTGCTATCAGCAGGTAGTAAATGATATATGACACCCCCCATGGAGGATCCCCTGCATATCATTACCTTAAGTTTATAGTAGATAGATATGATCACATATGATATGTTAGTATCCACAGGCATAGGGGACTTATTTGCATCTGTAATTATGCGAGATAAGTCTTAGTGACTACATTCCATGTAAACAGAGAGTACAGTGGTACGTAGCAATTCATGAAGTAACACATATTACCTGTAGGCTTTAGGGTAAGAGTATAGCTGTGGGTAATGGAGTCCTCTGAAAAGTAGAAGTAGGAGTAAAGCGTTATAAGATTGGAGCGTTATAAGATTGGAGATGGACAGCATTAGGGACAGATAGTGTCATCGCATACCTTTGCAGCCGTCTTCCCAGACTGTGGCATAGAGCGATAAGTTAACAGGATTGGGAGCTATTTAACTCCCAAACCCGGAAATGACTGGGCACGCTGGCGCCTGCGCAGTGGCGATCTGCGCCACTATTAGTATATTGATGGTACCGTTCAGCCGTGAATAGAGGCGCCCGCGCATGCGCAGTAGAGTTAAACTCGTACTTAGACATGGGAGGATGTTTATGCTAAGCGCGTCATAGGGGATCAATGAAGGGATAGGAGGTGGACATTAGGTATAACAGTCTGTTGATAGTGACTGATTATTGGCACCAGAGGGGAATTCATCTATCTAGTCGCTACATAGAGCAGCAATGTACAAAACATTTGGAGATATAGGCACATAGAGACAATTGCAGTATAATATATAAGCATATATATAGAGAGACATTGTAATAACTTCCTCTTTTTGGTCAAAGACCAGTGGTGATTAGTTTACATATACATATCTTGAGGTATGACCTGGGAAAAAAAACACATAAAAAAAGGAAGGGTCCCAATATACTAGTAGAGTGAACTATCATTACCGTCTATATATGACTAAAAATAGAAAGTGCTAATTTTATACGTTACCATCTAATAGTGAGTGAGCGATGGAAGGAGGAAAGGTGAAGATGGTATTTTTCAAGTTTTCTGTAAAAAATTTTTTTATGATATAATTAGTATGAATTCGGGCAAATACATAGGTAAAGTACCATCATTATACTAGCCAATCTAATTCTCTATTGAGACCTTTAGGTGCTAGGGTTTGAAGCTTATGGATCCAGAAGCTCTCTCTTTTTTTGAGGAGCTCGATATGGTTTCCTCCGCGTCTGGGTCTATATACTTTATCAATGACCTGAAAGCGCAACTGCGCTACGTTATGCTTAGCTTCGTGAAAGTGATGTGGAATAGGTAGCCATAATTTTCCACACCTAATGGTGGATTTATGGCTAGCAATACGATCGCCGACATGTTGAATTGTTTCCCCGACATACAATAATCCACAGGGACATTTGATGATATATACAACGAAATTGCTCAAGCAGGTAAAGTATTCTTTTATTGGGAAACTTTTTCCAGACCTAGGGTGTGTAAAGTGGTCTCCTTTGATCACGTTCGAACATGATGGACAACTTAAACAAGGGAAAGTACCCGTACGTTTTGGTGCCAGCAAGGTTTGTATATTTGTTTTGTCACTCCCAATATCTGCTCTGACCAAAGAATCCTTTATGTTTTGGGGTCTTTTCTTACACATGATAGGGGGGAGTATGAATGACCCTATCTCTGGATATGCTTTTTTTAGGAGCGGCCAGTGGCGATTAATGATATTGTATATTTTAGGCATAGACGGGTGATATGTGTGGACAAAAGGTATCCTTTCCATTGTCACTGTGTCTGTACCCGAAGGGGGGGTGGGCGATAGTCTCTCTCTTTCTGTTTTAAGCAATGTTAGTGGGTAGTTACGTTCTATGAACCGATTGGACATTTCATCTAATCTCTGTTCTCTTGTGTTCTCATCCGACACTATCCTTGTAACTCTTGCAAATTGAGATCTAGGTAGGCTGTTCTTAGTTGATTTGGGGTGACAGCTACTGTATAAGAGCATACAATTCCGATCAGTTGGTTTCCGGTAAAGATCTGAGGAAAGATTGCCCATTGTGTCTTTCTTGATATACGTGTCCAAGAAACTAATTTCTTCCTGATGATGAATCAGCGTAAATTTGAGCTCAGGCCACATTTTATTGATATGATCATCAAATGAAAGTAGACTTTCCAAGTCGCCCTGCCATATGCAGAATATATCGTCTATGTAGCAAGCCCATAGAAACGCCAATTCATCAAAAGCTGGATATGAGTACACAAAGCGTCCCTCGAAATAGTCCATGAACAGATTTGCATACGCGGGGGCTACATTAGAGCCCATCGCGGTCCCGTGCTTCTGGACGTAAAAATCGTCCTTAAAAAGGAAGTAATTGTCATTGAGGACTATCTCGAGGAGGCCCATAGTGAAATCAATCGAGTCCTGGCTCAGGTTAGTTTTGTCGAGCGCAATTTTGGTGGCCCTGATGCCTTTCTGATGAGAAATTGAAGTATATAGACTACCCACGTCCCAGGTGCAGAGGAAGCTGTTAGGGGGAACCTGTTTTAGGTCTCTAATCTTCTGTAAAAAATTATTGGTATCCAAAATAAAAGATTTAGTCTTTTTAGCTAAGGGGGTAAGAACTTTCTCTAGATAAATTGACAGGGGAGAAAGGACGGACTCTGTCGATGCTACAATCGGTCGGCCAGGAGGGTTAACGAGAGATTTATGTATTTTGGGAAGTGAGTAGAACACCGGTGTTATGGGATGTAATTTAGTCAGAAAAGTGCGGGTGGATTGATCAATAGAACCTTTGTCAAAGTGAATGGATAGAAACTTTTGGATTTTTTGTTGAATCTTGAATAATGGATCTGAAGGTATCTTCTGATAAGTCATAGTATCACTAAGCTGGCGCTTAATTTCACTAATGTAGTCATGTGTATTAAGGACTACGATTGCTCCACCTTTGTCAGCGGGTTTTATAGTTATGGCTTTGTTTTCCCTCAAAGACGATATAGCCAATTTTTCTGAAGCATTAATATTACTTCGTGTGGGGTAAAAACCCAACTCATGTTCATGTATATTGTCTTTAATATCGCGGTCCACTAGAGCTATAAATGTTTCTACAGCATGATGGGTTCTAGGTGGCATAAAGTGACTGCGATTGTGAAGACCCAACATCTTAATGTTGGTTTCTTTGAGAGGTGGTTGTTGGTCTGTGTTATGGGGTATATTAGAGCCAAAGTGAGTTTTGAGCCTAACTGACCTATAAAACCGTTGCATGTCATTTTCAAGGGTAAAGGAATCCCATTTAGGCGTGGGGCAAAAGGTCAAGCCTTTGTTAAGTAAGGAAAGTTCATTAGGTGCCAAAGTATAGTTAGAGATGTTGACGACTAAATTGGGACCCTTACCTGCGAGCGCAACGTCATCCCCCAATCTCCTCCTCCTCCTCGACCTCCTCGTTGGTTTGCTCTTCTTTTTATAGGTCCTAAAAAAGAGTTTGAATGGCTGCCACTGGACTCGCTCCCTGAGGAAGCGGATTGGTTGTGAGTGGGTGGTCTTCTCCATTGCCTTGTATTGCTGGTTTGCCAATCGTTCCATCTGTACACTCGGTTTGATAGATAATCGTCTGTGTCCCTCTGGAACTTCTGTCTTTTCTTCTCCTCCAAGTTCCTTTTAAATTCCTTTAATGTATCCTCAGTTTTTTTCTTATAGGCAGCCAAGTCCGCAGGGGTCAATGCATCTGCTAATTGTGCTTCTATGGTTCGAATTTTTTCTTTAGACTCCCTTATTGCTGTTTGTAAATGTTCAACCGTGAGTACGATCAGATCAAGGGAGCACTTATTCAGAATCTGTTGAAATCTCTTACAATATTCCTCGTTGCTAGAAAAAAGAGTGGGTCTTAAATTACACCTGAGGCCCCTTGGGATGCGGCTCTGCCGATAGTATTCAGCTAATGTGGTACAATGGAGATCCAAGGAAATGAAAGTCCGGTTCTCCTTCTCCCAGTCCCTAGTCCTAACCTCTCTGATGGGAGTTTTCAAAAACTCAGTAGAGTTAGTCACTTGAGCCAAAATGCTATTACTGGTTGTGTCATCGTAAGCAAAAGTATCAGATGACATGAGTAGGCAGGTTCAGTCACCAAGGAAAGCTATAGTCAAAATATGTATGGTGTGAACACTGCACTATTAGAAGTGGTATTGAGGTGCTAGTGAGAGGACCAAGGTCCGGACTCTAAACTGTACATTCAAAACACTGCACTCTCATCAGCATGAGGTATTAGTAAAAGGAAGTCAACAGATTCTTTATCGTGCAAAAAAGTTTCTTTATTTATGAATAAAGTGGGTGGGAGGGACTAAGGGACGTTTCGGCCCAGACTGGGCCTTCTTCATACCAAGTCACACTGGGAAAGGGTAGAAAAGAAAGTAATCACTATTTACATATATCACAGAAAAAAACATATCTACAGAGCATATACATATATACAAAATAACATGGAAAGTCATGTCCTAGTTGTTGTGAATGGTACAGTAATAGCATCTCAGCAGTTGAGGTGACTCACTGATTTTCATAGCAAATAATGTCAAGTCAAAGACAAGATCAGGCAATATATGAAAGGTTTGCATACCTCCAAACATAGAAGAAGTAATATCACAGAGGGAATTTTTTTCTCTCTTTTTCTCTCCTTATTAGGGGTTTTTTGGTATAGAAGTGGTTACGGACTCCACCCAGGAAAATGGATATAATAGTTGCAAGATGCAAGTCCTGCAGATAAAGGCATGGTTATGAAAGGGTGGTATTCCTATAGGGGAAGTGGCATTGTGGGGGAGGGGATAGCGAATTACCTTGCCCGTATTAGCAAATAAATAATTATTAAATGTTGTCCTTTTATATTGGGAGAGTTTTGTGGCTCGTGGTCCCTAGAGGATAAACAAGGTCTGCTATCAGCAGGTAGTAAATGATATATGACACCCCCCATGGAGGATCCCCTGCATATCATTACCTTAAGTTTATAGTAGATAGATATGATCACATATGATATGTTAGTATCCACAGGCATAGGGGACTTATTTGCATCTGTAATTATGCGAGATAAGTCTTAGTGACTACATTCCATGTAAACAGAGAGTACAGTGGTACGTAGCAATTCATGAAGTAACAGATATTACCTGTAGGCTTTAGGGTAAGAGTATAGCTGTGGGTAATGGAGTCCTCTGAAAAGTAGAAGTAGGAGTAAAGTGTTATAAGATTGGAGCGTTATAAGATTGGAGGTGGACAGCATTAGGGACAGATAGTGTCATCGCATACCTTTGCAGCCGTCTTCCCAGACTGTGGCATAGAGCGATAAGTTAACAGGATTGGGAGCTATTTAACTCCCAAACCCGGAAATGACTGGGCACGCCGGCGCCTGCGCAGTGGCGATCTGCGCCACTATTAGTATATTGATGGTACCGTTCAGCCGTGAATAGAGGCGCCCGCGCATGCGCAGTAGAGTTAAACTCGTACTTAGACATGGGAGGATGTTTATCCTAAGCGCGTCATAGGGGATCAATGAAGGGATAGGAGGTGGACATTAGGTATAACAGTCTGTTGATAGTGACTGATTATTGGCACCAGAGGGGAATTCATCTATCTAGTCGCTACATAGAGCAGCAATGTACAAAACATTTGGAGATATAGGCACATAGAGACAATTACAGTATAATATATAAGCATATATATAGAGAGACATTGTAATAACTTCCTCTTTTTGGTCAAAGACCAGTGGTGATTAGTTTACATATACATATCTTGAGGTATGACCTGGGAAAAAAAAAACACATAAAAAAAGGAAGGGTCCCAATATACTAGTAGAGTGAACTATCATTACCGTCTATATATGACTAAAAATAGAAAGTGCTAATTTTATACGTTACCATCTAATAGTGAGTGAGCGATGGAAGGAGGAAAGGTGAAGATGGTATTTTTCAAGTTTTCTGTAAAAAATTTTTTTATGATATAATTAGTATGAATTCGGGCAAATACATAGGTAAAGTACCATCATTATACTAGCCAATCTAATTCTCTATTGAGACCTTTAGGTGCTAGGGTTTGAAGCTTATGGATCCAGAAGCTCTCTCTTTTTTTGAGGAGCTCGATATGGTTTCCTCCGCGTCTGGGTCTATATACTTTATCAATGACCTGAAAGCGCAACTGCGCTACGTTATGCTTAGCTTCGTGAAAGTGATGTGGAATAGGTAGCCATAATTTTCCACACCTAATGGTGGATTTATGGCTAGCAATACGATCGCCGACATGTTGAATTGTTTCCCCGACATACAATAATCCACAGGGACATTTGATGATATATACAACGAAATTGCTCAAGCAGGTAAAGTATTCTTTTATTGGGAAACTTTTGCCAGACCTAGGGTGTGTAAAGTGGTCTCCTTTGATCACGTTCGAACATGATGGACAACTTAAACAAGGGAAAGTACCCGTACGTTTTGGTGCCAGCAAGGTTTGTATATTTGTTTTGTCACTCCCAATATCTGCTCTGACCAAAGAATCCTTTATGTTTTGGGGTCTTTTCTTACACATGATAGGGGGGAGTATGAATGACCCTATCTCTGGATATGCTTTTTTTAGGAGCGGCCAGTGGCGATTAATGATATTGTATATTTTAGGCATAGACGGGTGATATGTGTGGACAAAAGGTATCCTTTCCATTGTCACTGTGTCTGTACCCGAAGGGGGGTGGGCGATAGTCTCTCTCTTTCTGTTTTATATATGCTCTTATACAGTAGCTGTCACCCCAAATCAACTAAGAACAGCCTACCTAGATCTCAATTTGCAAGAGTTACAAGGATAGTGTCGGATGAGAACACAAGAGAACAGAGATTAGATGAAATGTCCAATCGGTTCATAGAACGTAACTACCCACTAACATTGCTTAAAACAGAAAGAGAGAGACTATCGCCCACCCCCCCTTCGGGTACAGACACAGTGACAATGGAAAGGATACCTTTTGTCCACACATATCACCCGTCTATGCCTAAAATATACAATATCATTAATCGCCACTGGCCGCTCCTAAAAAAAGCATATCCAGAGATAGGGTCATTCATACTCCCCCCTATCATGTGTAAGAAAAGACCCCAAAACATAAAGGATTCTTTGGTCAGAGCAGATATTGGGAGTGACAAAACAAATATACAAACCTTGCTGGCACCAAAACGTACGGGTACTTTCCCTTGTTTAAGTTGTCCATCATGTTCGAACGTGATCAAAGGAGACCACTTTACACACCCTAGGTCTGGAAAAAGTTTCCCAATAAAAGAATACTTTACCTGCTTGAGCAATTTCGTTGTATATATCATCAAATGTCCCTGTGGATTATTGTATGTCGGGGAAACAATTCAACATGTCGGCGATCGTATTGCTAGCCATAAATCCACCATTAGGTGTGGAAAATTATGGCTACCTATTCCACATCACTTTCACGAAGCTAAGCATAACGTAGCGCAGTTGCGCTTTCAGGTCATTGATAAAGTATATAGACCCAGACGCGGAGGAAACCATATCGAGCTCCTCAAAAAAAGAGAGAGCTTCTGGATCCATAAGCTTCAAACCCTAGCACCTAAAGGTCTCAATAGAGAATTAGATTGGCTAGTATAATGATGGTACTTTACCTATGTATTTGCCCGAATTCATACTAATTATATCATAAAAATTTTTTTTACAGAAAACTTGAAAAATACCATCTTCACCTTTCCTCCTTCCATCGCTCACTCACTATTAGATGGTAACGTATAAAATTAGCACTTTCTATTTTTAGTCATATATAGACGGTAATGATAGTTCACTCTACTAGTATATTGGGACCCTTCCTTTTTTTATGTGTTTTTTTTTCCCAGGTCATACCTCAAGATATGTATATGTAAACTAATCACCACTGGTCTTTGACCAAAAAGAGGAAGTTATTACAATGTCTCTCTATATATATGCTTATATATTATACTGCAATTGTCTCTATGTGCCTATATCTCCAAATGTTTTGTACATTGCTGCTCTATGTAGCGACTAGATAGATGAATTCCCCTCTGGTGCCAATAATCAGTCACTATCAACAGACTGTTATACCTAATGTCCACCTCCTATCCCTTCATTGATCCCCTATGACGCGCTTAGGATAAACATCCTCCCATGTCTAAGTACGAGTTTAACTCTACTGCGCATGCGCGGGCGCCTCTATTCACGGCTGAACGGTACCATCAATATACTAATAGTGGCGCAGATCGCCACTGCGCAGGCGCCGGCGTGCCCAGTCATTTCCGGGTTTGGGAGTTAAATAGCTCCCAATCCTGTTAACTTATCACTCTATGCCACAGTCTGGGAAGACGGCTGCAAAGGTATGCGATGACACTATCTGTCCCTAATGCTGTCCACCTCCAATCTTATAACGCTCCAATCTTATAACGCTTTACTCCTACTTCTACTTTTCAGAGGACTCCATTACCCACAGCTATACTCTTACCCTAAAGCCTACAGGTAATATGTGTTACTTCATGAATTGCTACGTACCACTGTACTCTCTGTTTACATGGAATGTAGTCACTAAGACTTATCTCGCATAATTACAGATGCAAATAAGTCCCCTATGCCTGTGGATACTAACATATCATATGTGATCATATCTATCTACTATAAACTTAAGGTAATGATATGCAGGGGATCCTCCATGGGGGGTGTCATATATCATTTACTACCTGCTGATAGCAGACCTTGTTTATCCTCTAGGGACCACGAGCCACAAAACTCTCCCAATATAAAAGGACAACATTTAATAATTATTTATTTGCTAATACGGGCAAGGTAATTCGCTATCCCCTCCCCCATAATGCCACTTCCCCTATAGGAATACCACCCTTTCATAACCATGCCTTTATCTGCAGGACTTGCATCTTGCAACTATTATATCCATTTTCCTGGGTGGAGTCCGTAACCACTTCTATACCAAAAAACCCCTAATAAGGAGAGAAAAAGAGAGAAAAAAATTCCCTCTGTGATATTACTTCTTCTATGTTTGGAGGTATGCAAACCTTTCATATATTGCCTGATCTTGTCTTTGACTTGACATTATTTGCTATGAAAATCAGTGAGTCACCTCAACTGCTGAGATGCTATTACTGTACCATTCACAACAACTAGGACATGACTTTCCATGTTATTTTGTATATATGTATATGCTCTGTAGATATGTTTTTTTCTGTGATATATGTAAATAGTGATTACTTTCTTTTCTACCCTTTCCCAGTGTGACTTGGTATGAAGAAGGCCCAGTCTGGGCCGAAACGTGCCTTAGTCCCTCCCACCCACTTTATTCATAAATAAAGAAACTTTTTTGCACGATAAAGAATCTGTTGACTTCCTTTTACTAATACCTCATGCTGATGAGAGTGCAGTGTTTTGAATGTACAGTTTAGAGTCCGGACCTTGGTCCTCTCACTAGCACCTCAATACCACTTCTAATAGTGCAGTGTTCACACCATACATATTTTGACTATAGCTTTCCTTGGTGACTGAACCTGCCTACTCATGTCATCTGATACTTTTGCTTACGATGACACAACCAGTAATAGCATTTTGGCTCAAGTGACTAACTCTACTGAGTTTTTGAAAACTCCCATCAGAGAGGTTAGGACTAGGGACTGGGAGAAGGAGAACCGGACTTTCATTTCCTTGGATCTCCATTGTACCACATTAGCTGAATACTATCGGCAGAGCCGCATCCCAAGGGGCCTCAGGTGTAATTTAAGACCCACTCTTTTTTCTAGCAACGAGGAATATTGTAAGAGATTTCAACAGATTCTGAATAAGTGCTCCCTTGATCTGATCGTACTCACGGTTGAACATTCACAAACAGCAATAAGGGAGTCTAAAGAAAAAATTCGAACCATAGAAGCACAATTAGCAGATGCATTGACCCCTGCGGACTTGGCTGCCTATAAGAAAAAAACTGAGGATACATTAAAGGAATTTAAAAGGAACTTGGAGGAGAAGAAAAGACAGAAGTTCCAGAGGGACACAGACGATTATCTATCAAACCGAGTGTACAGATGGAACGATATGCAAACCAGCAATACAAGGCAATGGAGAAGACCACCCACTCACAACCAATCCGCTTCCTCAGGGAGCGAGTCCAGTGGCAGCCATTCAAACTCTTTTTTAGGACCCATAAAAAGAAGAGCAAACCAACGAGGAGGTCGAGGAGGAGGAGGAGATTGGGGGATGACGTTGCGCTCGCAGGTAAGGGTCCCAATTTAGTCGTCAACATCTCTAACTATACTTTGGCACCTAATGAACTTTCCTTACTTAACAAAGGCTTGACCTTTTGCCCCACGCCTAAATGGGATTCCTTTACCCTTGAAAATGACATGCAACGGTTTTATAGGTCAGTTAGGCTCAAAACTCACTTTGGCTCTAATATACCCCATAACACAGACCAACAACCACCTCTCAAAGAAACCAACATTAAGATGTTGGGTCTTCACAATCGCAGTCACTTTATGCCACCTAGAACCCATCATGCTGTAGAAACATTTATAGCTCTAGTGGACCGCGATATTAAAGACAATATACATGAACATGAGTTGGGTTTTTACCCCACACGAAGTAATATTAATGCTTCAGAAAAATTGGCTATATCGTCTTTGAGGGAAAACAAAGCCATAACTATAAAACCCGCTGACAAAGGTGGAGCAATCGTAGTCCTTAATACACATGACTACATTAGTGAAATTAAGCGCCAGCTTAGTGATACTATGACTTATCAGAAGATACCTTCAGATCCATTATTCAAGATTCAACAAAAAATCCAAAAGTTTCTATCCATTCACTTTGACAAAGGTTCTATTGATCAATCCACCCGCACTTTTCTGACTAAATTACATCCCATAACACCGGTGTTCTACTCACTTCCCAAAATACATAAATCTCTCGTTAACCCTCCTGGCCGACCGATTGTAGCATCGACAGAGTCCGTCCTTTCTCCCCTGTCAATTTATCTAGAGAAAGTTCTTACCCCCTTAGCTAAAAAGACTAAATCTTTTATTTTGGATACCAATAATTTTTTACAGAAGATTAGAGACCTAAAACAGGTTCCCCCTAACAGCTTCCTCTGCACCTGGGACGTGGGTAGTCTATATACTTCAATTTCTCATCAGAAAGGCATCAGGGCCACCAAAATTGCGCTCGACAAAACTAACCTGAGCCAGGACTATATTGATTTCACTATGGGCCTCCTCGAGATAGTCCTCAATGACAATTACTTCCTTTTTAAGGACGATTTTTACGTCCAGAAGCACGGGACCGCGATGGGCTCTAATGTAGCCCCCGCGTATGCAAATCTGTTCATGGACTATTTCGAGGGACGCTTTGTGTACTCATATCCAGCTTTTGATGAATTGGCGTTTCTATGGGCTCGCTACATAGACGATATATTCTGCATATGGCAGGGCGACTTGGAAAGTCTACTTTCATTTGATGATCATATCAATAAAATGTGGCCTGAGCTCAAATTTACGCTGATTCATCATCAGGAAGAAATTAGTTTCTTGGACACGTATATCAAGAAAGACACAATGGGCAATCTTTCCTCAGATCTTTACCGGAAACCAACTGATCGGAATTGTATGCTCTTATACAGTAGCTGTCACCCCAAATCAACTAAGAACAGCCTACCTAGATCTCAATTTGCAAGAGTTACAAGGATAGTGTCGGATGAGAACACAAGAGAACAGAGATTAGATGAAATGTCCAATCGGTTCATAGAACGTAACTACCCACTAACATTGCTTAAAACAGAAAGAGAGAGACTATCGCCCACCCCCCCTTCGGGTACAGACACAGTGACAATGGAAAGGATACCTTTTGTCCACACATATCACCCGTCTATGCCTAAAATATACAATATCATTAATCGCCACTGGCCGCTCCTAAAAAAAGCATATCCAGAGATGGGGTCATTCATACTCCCCCCTATCATGTGTAAGAAAAGACCCCAAAACATAAAGGATTCTTTGGTCAGAGCAGATATTGGGAGTGACAAAACAAATATACAAACCTTGCTGGCACCAAAACGTACGGGTACTTTCCCTTGTTTAAGTTGTCCATCATGTTCGAACGTGATCAAAGGAGACCACTTTACACACCCTAGGTCTGGCAAAAGTTTCCCAATAAAAGAATACTTTACCTGCTTGAGCAATTTCGTTGTATATATCATCAAATGTCCCTGTGGATTATTGTATGTCGGGGAAACAATTCAACATGTCGGCGATCGTATTGCTAGCCATAAATCCACCATTAGGTGTGGAAAATTATGGCTACCTATTCCACATCACTTTCACGAAGCTAAGCATAACGTAGCGCAGTTGCGCTTTCAGGTCATTGATAAAGTATATAGACCCAGACGCGGAGGAAACCATATCGAGCTCCTCAAAAAAAGAGAGAGCTTCTGGATCCATAAGCTTCAAACCCTAGCACCTAAAGGTCTCAATAGAGAATTAGATTGGCTAGTATAATGATGGTACTTTACCTATGTATTTGCCCGAATTCATACTAATTATATCATAAAAAATTTTTTTACAGAAAACTTGAAAAATACCATCTTCACCTTTCCTCCTTCCATCGCTCACTCACTATTAGATGGTAACGTATAAAATTAGCACTTTCTATTTTTAGTCATATATAGACGGTAATGATAGTTCACTCTACTAGTATATTGGGACCCTTCCTTTTTTTATGTGTTTTTTTTTCCCAGGTCATACCTCAAGATATGTATATGTAAACTAATCACCACTGGTCTTTGACCAAAAAGAGGAAGTTATTACAATGTCTCTCTATATATATGCTTATATATTATACTGCAATTGTCTCTATGTGCCTATATCTCCAAATGTTTTGTACATTGCTGCTCTATGTAGCGACTAGATAGATGAATTCCCCTCTGGTGCCAATAATCAGTCACTATCAACAGACTGTTATACCTAATGTCCACCTCCTATCCCTTCATTGATCCCCTATGACGCGCTTAGGATAAACATCCTCCCATGTCTAAGTACGAGTTTAACTCTACTGCGCATGCGCGGGCGCCTCTATTCACGGCTGAACGGTACCATCAATATACTAATAGTGGCGCAGATCGCCACTGCGCAGGCGCCGGCGTGCCCAGTCATTTCCGGGTTTGGGAGTTAAATAGCTCCCAATCCTGTTAACTTATCGCTCTATGCCACAGTCTGGGAAGACGGCTGCAAAGGTATGCGATGACACTATCTGTCCCTAATGCTGTCCACCTCCAATCTTATAACGCTCCAATCTTATAACGCTTTACTCCTACTTCTACTTTTCAGAGGACTCCATTACCCACAGCTATACTCTTACCCTAAAGCCTACAGGTAATATGTGTTACTTCATGAATTGCTACGTACCACTGTACTCTCTGTTTACATGGAATGTAGTCACTAAGACTTATCTCGCATAATTACAGATGCAAATAAGTCCCCTATGCCTGTGGATACTAACATATCATATGTGATCATATCTATCTACTATAAACTTAAGGTAATGATATGCAGGGGATCCTCCATGGGGGGTGTCATATATCATTTACTACCTGCTGATAGCAGACCTTGTTTATCCTCTAGGGACCACGAGCCACAAAACTCTCCCAATATAAAAGGACAACATTTAATAATTATTTATTTGCTAATACGGGCAAGGTAATTCGCTATCCCCTCCCCCATAATGCCACTTCCCCTATAGGAATACCACCCTTTCATAACCATGCCTTTATCTGCAGGACTTGCATCTTGCAACTATTATATCCATTTTCCTGGGTGGAGTCCGTAACCACTTCTATACCAAAAAACCCCTAATAAGGAGAGAAAAAGAGAGAAAAAAATTCCCTCTGTGATATTACTTCTTCTATGTTTGGAGGTATGCAAACCTTTCATATATTGCCTGATCTTGTCTTTGACTTGACATTATTTGCTATGAAAATCAGTGAGTCACCTCAACTGCTGAGATGCTATTACTGTACCATTCACAACAACTAGGACATGACTTTCCATGTTATTTTGTATATATGTATATGCTCTGTAGATATGTTTTTTTCTGTGATATATGTAAATAGTGATTACTTTCTTTTCTACCCTTTCCCAGTGTGACTTGGTATGAAGAAGGCCCAGTCTGGGCCGAAACGTCCCTTAGTCCCTCCCACCCACTTTATTCATAAATAAAGAAACTTTTTTGCACGATAAAGAATCTGTTGACTTCCTTTTACTAATACCTCATGCTGATGAGAGTGCGTTGTTCCTAATGTGGACATCCAGCAAGCGAGCCTCACTAACTATGCTGTTCAACGCAATTCTGTCGTATGCCAGCTGGTCCCTGGAACATCCTCTGTCTTGGAGCCTCAAGACTGTCACGCTTCCCGGTCCCCTGGCCCCGTCCTCCGGTTCCCGTGGCCCACTCCCCGGCGGCGTTCCTTACTTACCACTCCGGTCCCGGTCTCCTCTTCCCCGCCTGCAGCCTCCATGCGTCCGGCTCCCCGCTCCCGGCGCTCCTCTGTGACAAGGGACTCCCAGCCGGGCGCTCCTGCTTCCTCCTCACCGCTTCCTGGACTGGCTTCTGGCACACGGGCCTCGCGCATGCGCATTAGGGCGCGCGCGCGGTCATTGACCCTTTCTTAAAGGGCCAGCACCCTGAAACAGGATATTGCATAGACAGGTACAGGGTATATAAGGTTTCTCTTTCCTGGTGGGCGGGGCCTGTTCTACGTGTTTAGCAAGCTAGTGTTCAGGTCCCCTATTGCTTTGCCTTGTGCTTTTGCCTGCATTAACCCTGTCCTGTCTCGTAGAGCCTGTCCTGCCACGCCAGCCGCTCCGAACCACGCTCATTCCCGTACCCTGACGGTGACTTCGGCGGATGTTCCACCATCTCTGCAGCTCCGCCAGTCTCCAGTCCCTGGCTCCGCTTGGTGACCCGTTCCATCGCTCAGCAAGTTCCCGCCTGACCTTACCACCTGGCCTCGGACTCTGAGCCTCGTCACCCGGACCACCGTCCAGAACTCCGTCCACCCTTCCTGCTCCCCTACGGACTGTCCGGCTACCATTAGTGCTTCGGCTGCCGTGCACCCAGACCCTCTGGCGGGGTGACCTGCCTGGCTGCCTCCTCAAAAGAAACCGGTGTACGGTCCAGAGGTTCCACCACCCGGACGTTACAAAGACCTTGTTAAAGTCCCCTCCAAAGACCACCTGCTGGCTACAAAACAGGGTTTAATCCTCACATAGAGACTTTTACAGTCCTACTTAGACTGTGGACCAGATGTTGATGAGCTGAAGTGTGAAGCCCCACAGGTGTTGTATCGGTGCATACCTTCAGGGACTCCACGTAGCTGGTGCTGGTCACAGGTAGGGAATCTTCGGTTTTGATCGTGACGCCACTCTCAGTATTGCGGCCAGTAGGGACCGCCACTGCAGGTTAGGGGACACCTGGGGCTGATGGTGGGTGCAGTTAGATGTAGGAGCCTCCTGAGAGTGAGGCAAGCCCCAGGGCCCTGTGTAGGTTTGTAGTACCACAAGTCGCAGAATGACCACACAGGCAGGATGTCTTTCAGGGTTTTTACTCACTTCAGGTGGCAGGGTGAGTAACCCGGGCGTAGCTGAGATGAACCAGGTAGGAACCAGGTATCCTTCAGGCTGACTTTATGAGGGTGACTACTGACTCGCCTTCCTTAGCCCTTGGTGGTTTGGGGTGACCCCGACTTTGAGTCCCTATGGGGGTCACCCAGGGAAGATGCTCCAAGCCTCTCTCCCCTTCTTGTTTGCCGTGTGCTTGTTCCCCGGACCAGGCCACTCCAGCTTCTTGCCTCCTATGACCTATGGGCCCAATCTTGTGGTTACGTGGCTGCGGCTTTTGTAGTGTTGTGGTGTGGGCTTTAAGAGCCCCACACCGGCAGGTTTAGCAGGGAAAGGTGAATCTATCCTCGCTTCGGGATCTGCCGCCCGGTTGGGCCTGGTGCTCTCTAGCAGTCTCCTTACTTCCCACTCCGTTGCACTCTCTAGCTGAAGCTGGCTTTCAGGCAGCACTCCTAGTTGACCGTTCTCCCCCGTCTGTAGCCACTGCGTGGGCGCTGTTAGACAGCAACAGCCCCACAGGTCTGCTCCTCACTGAGCCCTATGGAGTTCTGCTCTAACTGACTCACTGCTCCTCCTCTCCTGTTCTTGCCTACGCCACCTAGCAACCAGACTCTCTACCACACCCCTTGAGAGGAGATGGAGGCTCTACCCCCTCCACTATTCCAGTGAAGGTGAAGGCTTGCCCCCTCCTGGGATCCCCAGGGGTCCTCTCATGGGTACATGTGTGAGACCTGATCACTATGCGCCTGTGTTCCACACCCCTGTCAGCCTTCTGGATTACCTGTATTGTGCTGTTCCCAGCATGGGTGCAGCACTCAGTGGTGCCTGACCAGGTCAGGGGCGCCACATTCCCCCTTAGTTATCACCAGCACGTCCTCGGGCTGCAAGACAACATTTTAAAATGCATAAAACATTAAAACATGTAAAACATTTTTAAAAGCACCAGGTATCAGACATCACCACCCTCCACCCACAAGTCCGTTAACCCACCCAAAACCCTCTCAGGAGGCAGGTCACCGGTCCTGTTGGTAACCAGGTCTGGGCCATCCGTTTCCCCAGACCTTTCCTCCATCTTCCTCTCCCGTTGGCCGCGACTTCAGCCACTTCTGGCAGGATGTAGAGGCGGCTTACATGGGCTGGTGGTTTCAGGGTATACCTGGCCTGGTGGATCCGCGCCGTCAGCCTCTTCTGGCAGGATGCAGAGGCGGCCTCCACAGTTGGTGCTGACCAGGTACCCTCTTTGTGGTGGTGAGCCAAGGCCCCATAAACAGGCGTGCTCTCTGGTCGCAGGTGAGCCAAGGCCCTTTTCTACGGACGGGCCCCCCTGGTTGCAGACGAGCCAAGCCCCTAAACAGGCTGGCCCTGGTGGTGGTGCCACTGGTGTAACTATTTACACTGCGAGAGTTTGTGGCTATAGCAAGTTCATAGCCTTAAAGTTTATTTCTCACAATAGTTTTTGTGGGCGCATTTCTTAAACGTTGCAAACAAAACTTTTCAAACTTTAACTGGTCAAAACTTCTTACTTTCCTTTACTTTACTCCTCTTTTTCACTAGGGCGTGGGCATGTAGGGCACCGGCACCTGTGACTTTCTTGCTCTCCGTCGTCGTCCGTGGTTGTTTCATCTGTAGGATCTTTGTCTGTAGTTGTTTCATCTGTAGGTTCTTTATCTTTCCTTTCTTGGTCTTCGTCTGTTTCTACATCTGGGTCTTTATCTCTGTCTTTTCTTTCTTGTCTTTCTTGTCTTTCTTGTCTTTCTTGTCTTGGACATGGTGCTACGTCTAAGGCATAGTAGCCCCTTTCTCCTTGATGCAAGGTGAACTGTACTAAGTCCCCAACTTTCAGATTTCTGCCTGAATGTCCTCTGGGCAGGTGGGCTTGAACATCTCTTCGATTTACAAATATGCCCTCTTTTATTCCTTTTACTACAATGAAGCCGTATCCGCTTTTCAGGTTGAAGTCCTCTACTATTCCTCTGTAAAGGGGTCCTCTAGCCTGGGCTTCGGACCTTCTTAGGCACCTTTTCTCCTGCAGGTCTCTGACCGTGACTTCCCTCTGCTCTGGAGACTGTGGTGTTGGAGGACGCTTTGTTCTGCTGCGCCTTGTCTTGCGGGCTGGGTTCTGCTGGGTGCAGCTCACAAACTCCCAGGTAAGGCTTTTGGGCAGTTCTTCATCTGCAGACGGTGTCAAATCCTCTTCATCCCAGCGGGAATAGGGCAACATCTCCGGTTCTGAGTATAGATCCACTGCTGGTGGCTCCGGAGTCAGCTCCTCAGCTTCCTGGCCTCCTCTCCCCCTTAGTTCTTCGCTGCACTCCTTTGGTGGCAGTGCTGGGGATGGGCTCTCTTCAGCTGGTCTGGGCGGTGGACTCTCTGGCGCGGCTGCAGGGGTTGCTGGAATCCTCTTGGGGGTATGCGGAGGGAGCATGTACCGGTCCACCAACCATTGTGGAAACTTGGCCTCCATGTCAGCCTTCAGCCGCCAGTATTCGGGGTCCTCCCCCAGCGTGGGCTTTCCAGCAGGGACCTCTTCGGACTGGGGAGCGGTGTCTGCTCTGGCCTTGCAGGCCGGGGTAAATGATGAGGTAGTCTTCTCTTCTTGGCGGGCCGCGCCCTGGATGGCGGCGGCCTGGTCTTGGCAGGCCGCGCCCTGGATGGCGGCGGCCTGGTTCAGCACCTCACTTGCGGCGCGGACGAGCGTTGCTGCGGCGGTGGGGTCTCGGCGGGCCGGGCCTAGCAGGGCGGCGGCCTGGGTCAGCGTTACGCCTGCGACGCGGATGAGGGTCGCGGTGGCAGCCGGTTCTTTGCGGGCCGGACTGGGCGTTGCTGCAGGGACCGGGTCTTGGTGGGCCGAGCAGGGCATCGCTGCGGCGGCCGGGGCTTGGCGGGCCGCACCTGGCGTGGCTGCGGCCTGCTTCAGCGTCGCCGCACCGGACACCTCTTCGGGGACCGCGGACGTGGCAGCAGGGGTCGGGGCACTTGCACTGGCCGGGGCATCACTCGACTCACCCACCGGTGGCAGCATCGGGGTCTGCGTCATCGCCGTCCTGTCTGGCACTCGGCGCGCGGCTCTCCTTTCATAGGCCCGAACCGCGGCAGCCATCTCCAGCAGTTCCATTCGTTCTTCCCGGATCTGCTCCACAACCCGGTTCTCCAGTCGGTCGCAGAACTGGGCCAGCTCCCGATACCACCAGGCAGCGGAGCCCGGTTCTGGATTTCTGCGGTCAGACGCCATTTCTTCTGCGCCCTCTTCTGCACGACTCTCCAGCTGTGGACTCGCCGTTGCCTCAGATAGCAAGCTGTTCAGTTTCTGCTCTGCCTCTTTCAGCAGCTCCTCTCCCAGCAGCAGGCTTGTGGCTCTCTTTCCTTCCCGCCGTCTCTGGACGCTTCCACTCTCATAGCTGGCAAGGTCAGAACTCTGCAGGGGATCTCTGGGTAGCCACACCTCTTCGTGGGCGGTAACTTCTTCCAGCGCGGGCTGCTGTTGTTTTTCAGCGCGCTTTTCATGGTGGCAATATGGCGGCGCTTCCAATTTTTCAAGCGGACCGCCCAGGCACATGGTCACCTGTCTGGACAGGTCTAGTCCTTATCCTGTTCGTGACGCCAGATGTGAAGCCCCACAGGTGTTGTATCGGTGCATACCTTCAGGGACTCCACGTAGCTGGTGCTGGTCACAGGTAGGGAATCTTCGGTTTTGATCGTGACGCCACTCTCAGTATTGCGGCCAGTAGGGACCGCCACTGCAGGTTAGGGGACACCTGGGGCTGATGGTGGGTGCAGTTAGATGTAGGAGCCTCCTGAGAGTGAGGCAAGCCCCAGGGCCCTGTGTAGGTTTGTAGTACCACAAGTCGCAGAATGACCACACAGGCAGGATGTCTTTCAGGGTTTTTACTCACTTCAGGTGGCAGGGTGAGTAACCCGGGCGTAGCTGAGATGAACCAGGTAGGAACCAGGTATCCTTCAGGCTGACTTTATGAGGGTGACTACTGACTCGCCTTCCTTAGCCCTTGGTGGTTTGGGGTGACCCCGACTTTGAGTCCCTATGGGGGTCACCCAGGGAAGATGCTCCAAGCCTCTCTCCCCTTCTTGTTTGCCGTGTGCTTGTTCCCCGGACCAGGCCACTCCAGCTTCTTGCCTCCTATGACCTATGGGCCCAATCTTGTGGTTACGTGGCTGCGGCTTTTGTAGTGTTGTGGTGTGGGCTTTAAGAGCCCCACACCGGCAGGTTTAGCAGGGAAAGGTGAATCTATCCTCGCTTCGGGATCTGCCGCCCGGTTGGGCCTGGTGCTCTCTAGCAGTCTCCTTACTTCCCACTCCGTTGCACTCTCTAGCTGAAGCTGGCTTTCAGGCAGCACTCCTAGTTGACCGTTCTCCCCCGTCTGTAGCCACTGCGCGGGCGCTGTTAGACAGCAACAGCCCCACAGGTCTGCTCCTCACTGAGCCCTATGGAGTTCTGCTCTAACTGACTCACTGCTCCTCCTCTCCTGTTCTTGCCTACGCCACCTAGCAACCAGACTCTCTACCACACCCCTTGAGAGGAGATGGAGGCTCTACCCCCTCCACTATTCCAGTGAAGGTGAAGGCTTGCCCCCTCCTGGGATCCCCAGGGGTCCTCTCATGGGTACATGTGTGAGACCTGATCACTATGCGCCTGTGTTCCACACCCCTGTCAGCCTTCTGGATTACCTGTATTGTGCTGTTCCCAGCATGGGTGCAGCACTCAGTGGTGCCTGACCAGGTCAGGGGCGCCACAGAAGCTCCTGGCCATTCATGAGCACATCAAGGATCAAACACTTCCCCATTTCCAACTCAGTAATCCATTGGCATTCAACATCTGTGGTTTTAAAAAGAAGCGCCACCCTTCTATATCACTCAGCCGCAAGAGACCAGTAGGAGGACCCATGCGTCCACTACTTCTTTGCCTTTCTTAAAGATGACAATTCAGATAATCTGGTCTTCAACAAAACTAAAATGTCGACATCAAGATGACCAAGAATATCAAAGGCCATAAATTTAGCCACATCAGATTTTATGCTGGAAACATTAATGGTTGCCAGAGTCAATGGGGTGAGTGCCACCAACATGGGTGATTGAGTTTGACAGCAACTTTCTTTCCATCCTCAGAAATGTGCTCTTCTCCAGAGAAAGATGTACTCTTTCCCCTCATGAAACACACAGGTTTATCAATTATTTCATCAGCCGTTACTCTCATTTTCCTATTTTTGTCTGATGGATCCGATGTGGCCTCCTCCCCAGGGGCTCTTCAGCCACACCCAGTGAAGAATGCCCAGCACCCTCTGAAGCCCCATTCCCTTGTCTGCAGTCTTTAGTATTATGCCTCCCCCCTCGCCAGCAGATGGTGAGGGAGAGATGTCACATAAGATGTGATACCAGTTGGTGAGGTCCAGCAGAGGTGGAGTGACTGAGTCTTCTTCCAGTTCCTGGATCAAGGGGGTGTAGCCAAAGGATCCCACTTCATGGATTGACCCGAGACATCTCTCTGCATCTACCCTTACTTTTACAGTTACCCTTTTTATATCGCCATTTCCTCTCATCTTCCTTCACTAGATGTGGATTGTAAGACCGCGGTATTCTCCCTATGTAACCTCCTGACCTCCTTGTCCAGCTCACAGTCCAGGACCTTAGCTGAAGGTTTATTCACCCCGGGGTTGCGAGACAGGGAAATCACCCACTGCCTCTTTTCCTCCAGGCGATGCTCTTGTCTCCTCATCTTAGAGGGAGACGACCCTTGCTCTACCCTGGTCCTCTGCTACCTCCACCTCTGCTTGTCCCCTCTCCAAAATTATTAGATCCACCTTGGCCCACCCCCCAGCAGATTATGGACCACAGTGGCAAAAGATCGAGGAGAACTGCTAAATGGGTTACCAATATGTGGCGCCCCTGACCTGGTCAGGCACCACTGAATATTGCACCCATGCAGGGTGAGTGCAAAAAGGTATTCCTAAAGGCTGAAATAGGGTGTGTACGCACAGACACAGTGACCAGGTCTCACACACACTCTAGAGGGGACCCCTGGGCAGACCCAGGAGGGGGCGTGGCCTCCACATCTCAGTTAGGAGTGTAGGGGAGGGGCTGGAAGCTAGTGTGGCAGTGGCTGTCAGGAAAGAAGAAGTTGTTGAGCCAAGCCTGAAGCGGAGAGCAGGCATGCAGACATGCTAGTCAGACCCTGCAAGTATAGTAGCTGTTGGCGAGGGAGAACGGTCACCAGCAAGTTGGACAGAAAGACGCTGAGGAAATCAGTTGGTCAGGAAGACACTGAGGGAGCCAGCTGGTCATGTACAGAGACTTCTGGAGGGCTAGGCATGCACGGGGAACAGTTTCCTAGAGCCAGACATCCATTTAGTGGTCTGCTAAACCTGCCGGTGGGGTGGACAACAAGTCCCACACCAACCAACACAGAGTCCGAGCATCAGCAGCAACGAGGGGGCCCATAAGGAGGATCGAGCCTGAAGCTATCCACCTTGGTCCACGCTGCCAGCAAACGGGCCAGAAAGGGGAGAAAGGGCAGATGCGACTTCCCTGGATGAATCCCACGGGACTTAACAGGCCAGAGGTCCTCTCCACCGTGGGGTAGTAGAAGAGTTTAACCGCCGCACGGGATATGGGTTCATTGTAGAGGCAGGGGTTAAAGAAGGCATCTTCGTCTCTAGAAGGGATGTTCAGTCCCACCTGCATCGGGGTCACCCTGATCGCAATCTCTACATGGGGGATATGGTAGAGTACACCAGGCATATGGGGGAGAGAGGCTGGTTTGCCTTGGATGTGGTTCAATGTTCAAGGAAAACCTTCAGGCACCCAGACTCCACCCCCACTGCTTCTACCAGGTCCCCAGAGTCACCACCACCAGGGGGCGCTCAAGATGCCAATGTAGATGCAGCTGCAGATGCCCATGATGTCAATGCCAGTGTTAATGTCAGTACAGATGCAAATGCAGACGTTAGAAGGAAGTCCATTTAAGTTCCTTCAGTAAAGGCAAAAGAGTTTTCAGAAAATGTTTTACTAGTTCAGCAACGTTAAAGTACATGTGCCCACAAGAAATGTTGTGTGAACTTTTAAAAACCTGTTTTAGCACCTTGTTATGTGCACTTTAATAATGGATCACAGGCTATGAACTGGCTATAGCCACAAACTCTCGCATTGAAAAAAGTTACCTCAGTGGTACCAAACCAGAGCACGCCTGTTTATGGGGCCTGGCTCTGCACTAAACCAGAGCACGCCTGTTTATGGGGCCTGGCTCTGCACCACAAGGGAGCACGCCTGTTTATGGGGCCCGCTCTCCAACACACGGAAGTTTGTACGCCTGTTTATGGGGCCTACTTTGCGCCACCATCCTCAGGAGAGGAAGATTGGAGTAAACGTCTGGGATAGAGCTGGCCCAGACCTGGTCACCAAAAGGACCTTTGACCTGCTTTCTGGAGGTTTTTGGGTGGGTTCAGGACTTGTGGGTGGTGGGTGGTAAAGAATGGTACCTGGTATGTTTTAAGTGTTTTCTGTGAATGCCTCCCCTGTGTGGGAAAAGTTGTATTAAAATTGTTATTGTCTTTGCAGCCCAAGGACATGCTGCTGATAACCAAGGGGGAATGTGGCGCCCCTGACCTGGTCAGGCACCACTGAGTACTGCACCCATGCTGGGTGAGTGCAAACAGGTAATCCTAAAGGCTTAAATAGGATGTGTACGCACAGACACATAGTGACCAGGTCTCACACACACTCTAGAGGGGACCCCTGGGCAGACCCAGGAGGGGGCGTGGCCTCCGCATCTCAGCTAGGAGTGTAGGGGAGGGGCTGGAAGCTAGTGTGGAAGTGGCTGTCAGGAAAGAAGGAGTTGTTGAGAAGAGTCTGAAGCGGAGAGCGGGCACGCAGACACGCTACTCAGACCCTGCAAGTGTAGTAGCTGTTGGCGGTGGAGAACGGTCACCAGCAAGTTGGACAGAAAGACGCTGAGGAAATCAGTTGGTCAGGAAGACACTGAGGGAGCCAGCTGGTCATGTACGGAGACTTCTGGAGGGCTATGCACGCACGGGGAACAGGTCCCTAGAGCCAGACATTCATTTAGTGGTCTGCTAAACCTGCCGGTGGGGTGGACAAGAAGTCCCACACCAACCAACACAGAGTCCGAGCATCAGCAGCAAAGAGGGGGCCCATAAGGAGGATCGAGCCTGAAGCTATCCACCTTGGTCCACGCTGCCAGCAAACGGGCCAGAAAGGGGAGAAAAGGCAGATGCGACTTCCCTGGATGAATCCCACGGTACTTTAAGTCAGGGGTTGTCCGAAATAAGAAGTGCTAGGAAGGTGAGCTAACAGTTACTCTTAGACCAGTCTGAAGGATACCTGGTTCCCACCTGGTGTATCTCAGCATCACCTGGGTTACCTCACAACACCAACTGAAAATGAGTAAACAAGTTAAAAGACACCTTGGACTGTGCTTGAGTTATTCTGTGACCTGTGGTTCCACACACACACACCTGAGCCCTTGGGGCCAGCCTCACTCTCGGGAGGCCACCCCATCTGACTGCAGATTCCACCAGCCCCAGACGCTCGTTAAACTGCAGTGGCGGTCACCTATAACCCTGAACGCAAACCGAGAGTGGCGTCACGATTTAGAAGTAAATAACCTGACATACCTGTTGCCAGAGAAGATCCCAAAAGAGAAGTCACCCTGCGGCATCCCTGGAGGTGGAGCGGTGTCCCTGAGGTGACCGCTGCAGCGGTGGGCGATTCAAATATACACACGTTACACCAAATATCCTTACAAGTAGAGGCAAGGTGACCATGAGCCCCACACATAGCACACTTCACCTCTTTTCACCCAGCACTAAAATGTGTGGGGCTACTGCACTTGTGACAGACCTTGAGCTGTCCCTGGTAGAAGCTCATGATCCGATCTCTGCCCAAGAAGGTTGAGGAGAGAATGTGGGTAACAGTATTCCCTGACACTTTCAACTTCACCATGAAAGTCCATGCCCCTGACCAGAAACCAAACTCATCTATGACTTTTTCTTGGATCTGGCCCACCTCTCCATAGTGCCTGATCCAGGTCATGATGCCTGCAGAAGAAAGGCACTCATTAATGGAAGGCATGCTTGACGGCCCCGGAACTGCCCCAAGGTTGAGATTTACTGCTTAACTGGGGGCTGCTCTGCTTGTTGGGGTGCTGCCACCTAACGTGACATCACCTTTAGAGGGGCCACAAAGCTTCATGCCACCTGCTGCCGCAGCACAAAGCTGAGCTGTTTGGTGGTGGAGCACTAACTGCTGATCTGACGGCCGTGGGTGTGGCCATACGGCCGATGAACTACAGACTGCATCAAGCTTGTGGGATGCCATGCCCCTTCTGGACTGAGTGACACAACTGGGCGATGCAGAAGCCAGTACTCCACCACCCTGGGTAAACCCCTTCATGGCCACAAATGGGTGATCATTTTAAACTTCTCCACAAAGGGACCCTCATTTCCAAGGATCAATTCTTGGAGTGCCAACACCGCCCCCAACTCCTCTTTCAAGCCTGCATCCTAGCTGTCAGGTCCGCACGACCCTTGCTTTTAGTACCTGGCCTGCCTGAACTCTTCCTGTAGCCTGCAGATCTTCTCCAAGGTCTGCTCATACTCTTAAAACATGTGGATAACCCTGGTGGTATGGTGGTATAGCTGTCCACAGTTTCTCAGGGGTCCATGTGATAAGGCCGTAATTTAGGTTGATGCAATCTAATCATGCATCCCTCTTAAACTGTCTGCAGTCCAAATTATGAGTCACTCGTGGTAGCATGCATAACCACTATCTTTCACACACACCAGAGAGACGTGCTCAGATATGAATAGAAAGTAAGACTGATTTATTTCCGGAAGTTGTACAAATATATATAACCTTATTGGCTAGGTGCCAAGAATACGTAACACGTCTCCTATTGGATAAAGTAGAACAGCTTATTCTGTGATATACAATTTACTGTAATGTGCTTGGTTCCTCATTTATATTAAGCAATGTCAGCATGATTCACTGATTCACTTGTCACAAGAATAGCCCAGACTGTCTGTCTGAATCTTATGCCAAGAGATATGTGTGGTACCGTTCAAACACCATCTTAAATCCTGTTCTTTATGGATATCTCCATGTAACTCTTATATACTCATAATAATTCATAATCTTGTCCATAACAGTCCCCCCTTTGGAGATAGCCAAAAAGTCTTTCCTTACTTTTCCAGGTCTATTGATCTGTCCTAATGCTGATGGTTACCTCACTCACATACGAGATACCCCATCCCTTGTGGATGAATCTCCCCACCCAACAGACTATGCATAGGAAGCCAGATCCTGATCGTATTCTCTAGACTGTCCTCATGGCTATGTTCCGCTGGCCCATGTTATTCAGGAAGGGGGAACGTGGCAGTAGTCCTTTAATTGGCTAATATTTATCAGGGTTGGGTTCACTCAGAGTCTCATGCTCCTCAGTCCTCAGGCGGTAATGGTGGGACATCTAAGGTGGGATGTAGAGTCGTCTTCCAGTCCACATGCTTAGATATCATCATCCTGGCACAAAGTATCGGGTAGAAGAGGGAAGACAGCCATCTCCTGGTCTCAGGCAGGTCCGACATCTCTTTGTAGTGGAATGCATGGATCTTCGTCCGAAAGAAAAAGAGTGAGAGAAGAGAGAGAGAAAGAGAGAGAGAAAGATTGAGAAGAGAGGGGGAGAGAGAGAGGAAAAGAGAAAAGAGAGAGGAAAAGAGAGAGGAAAAGAGGAGAGAGAAAAAGAAAAGAGAGAGAAATCTAGATCTGGTTGGATCTGGAGGAGAAAACTCAAAAACGTGTATTAGGCACATGTTTAAACAAACAACAAGCTTAGTTGAAGTATCTGGGGGTACTTCTAAACAGGATTTCATAGGGTCTCAACCTAGTGATCCCTGCTGGGGTGTGTCTGACACTGAACAATGCAAGCGAAGACTCTCATGCCCTTGCCTTCTACACTGCCCCATCCTCCCAACCTTCCCTCTATTCTGTGGCTGGTATGGGGTGTGTAGAGTCAGTTCTGTGTCTAAGGCCTTCCATATCTCTTTGGCTGGCAGTGAAAGCAGGTCACTAGCCACTTTCTATGGTCTCCGGGAGCCCACAGCTGCACCCTATCTCAGTCCTCTTCTTCTTCTGGGACTTGCTCTTGTAGGGTCAGGACAACGTTTTCTCAAGACTTTCCATCCTTCCTTTCTTCTTCACATCTGGGTCATTCAAAAAGCACAGATTGACTGACTGTTTCTCTCGTAAGTGGTCTTGGGGCTTCTTTGGATGTTCTGTCAGTGAGGGCACTTCTTACTGCTTCCCTTGACTCCTCCAATGTAGGCCTCAACCCTGCTCACCGCGACTCTGTCTGGCAATAGCAAAGCTTCCATCCGTTCTTCTATGGCCTCATGGCGGCGTACAGTTCCATTGGCAGTGATCAAGTCTCTTGTCCTCCACAGAGTAGATGCTGGCTGCCATCTTGCAGGCTTCAGCGAGAGCACATACATCTGCTTCTTCACAGACAGGCATGCGGGTAGCGACTGCTCTATCAGCACAGCGTCTTCTGCCACCAGCACCATACCCATGTGGAACCGTCTTCTTGATGCACATCTTGCTCCATCCGCAAAGGTGTTAAGTCAGGGTCCAAAGGTGTTAAGTCAGGGTATCGAATCCAGAGTTTCAGCTATGCCAGAGTCGACTACCTCTTCCACCAAGGTGTCAGAGGTGGGACACTCCCCCCTTGGAAGAGGGAGAAGTTCAGCAGGATTAAGGACCCCACACCGAGAGATGGTGACTTTGTCAGGGAGCAGTGATGTCATACGGGCACTGATCTTCAACTGGTGCTTTAGGTAGGTGTTCAATCTGGCTGAGTAGTGTTCAAAGGGCTGCTGTCTTCCTCCATGGCAAACGGGTAGAATGACTTCTGGGCTGGAGATGACATGATGATACTCTTCAGGTGACTGTAACTGTAACTCAGGTGACTGTAGCTCATCTGTATGTGGGGTGATCTTGTAAGCTGCTAGATTCATCTCCATACGTCTTGCCATTTGAAGGAGGGTGTCTTGGTCTTTACCAGCTGTAGTTTACATGTGGGCTCTCGGAGACCTGATACAAAGGACTATACCCAGGTTTGTAAGAAAGAGCAATGAGTGTAACTTGGGGTCAGGAGAACACTGAAATTCTAAAAACTAAGATCCCCTAAAACCACGGGGAAAGAGAAAAGAGCACAAGAGGGTTTGGAAACTACCAAGCAGCACCCCCTGACTACATATACACAACTAGGAAAAAGCAGTGGAGCGTATCTACTCCACCTCTCCTGTGCTGACCCTGTAACTGGTGGCCCTGCACTCTCCCTCATCCCGACGGTAGACCTGATGGTGGTCAGGGTCGGGCCTCCAGCGTATCCCTCTCTCCTGTCAGACCCTGCGAACTAAGACACAAAGGATTACTGGGTGCTGCCAACGAAAACCCTAATATATACCAACTCCTGAAGATCAATGTCCCCTTGGGACCACATGAACCTCCACCCTCTCTATCAGGGAACTCTTGTGCAAGCTACCGGCAGGATAACATACAAGTGAAAATATCTCAAAACCAGGCTAAGCAGCAACTGCCATAGGCAGAAAAATATTCACTGTCCACCAGGACTAATAGTGAGCAGTCTATATGGTCTACTAAATTGTATAACATACAGCAAAAACAAACATGCAAAAGTGAAGGGAAAAGGTTTCCACAGGACTATCAGCAATAACCTCTGCTAAGGTTCATTAGTGGGAAAAACTGCATATATGAACAAAAATGGAGTGTGTGTGTTCCAGGTCCCTGTCTCCCCCCCTCTGCAGTCCCTGCTATGTCAGCAATAAACAGAGCAGTGACTTTGGCTGCATAAACAAAAATGGGGAACTGGGTGTCAGCTGGACTAAAATGGCGTCTAAAGATGAACTATGTAGTGTCTGAGTTAAAACGTCCACTAAAGATAATTACCGATAAGAAACAGCCGCTAAAAGAGGAAGTAGGTGTTGGCCAAAAATGGCGTCTGAAGAGTCCTGGGAGGGAGTGACATGTATTGTGACATTTACATTCAGGAGGTATTCAATCTGTCACCGGGAATATGGATTATATAGGGACCCCTGGGCTGACCCTGTAACTAGGGACCCTGTACTCGCCCTCATCTCGACGGTAGACCTGATGGTGGTCAGGGCCGAGCCTCCAGCGTATCCCTATCTCCTGTCAGACCCTGCAATAATATCCCCATACCATACCCCACCCAGGGCTGAGTAAAACACTGAGTGACAGAAAGAAATCTACATTCAGAACAGAAAATAATGGGGTGGGCTTACGTGGACACAGTGCTCCACAGACAGGTAAAATACACATAGTGTATTCAGTGTCATCTAACCTCCCCCCCTTTTGGGAGAATTCTCCATTTCAACATACATACATTCACAGGACACTGAAATAGAAACTAACACTTCCCTTTTTTTTTCCTTTCCTTTTCAACCCTACGGTGTTATACACCAAAAACTGCGTGCATTATACATAAAACATCTTTCAGTGTCACTTGGGTGATAGGGTACACGCACCCTCACTGCAAACCTGGCTCCATTACTGGCCAGAAAGAATCCCCAGCTTTAATCTGGGTGAAAACATCTTTCAGGGAAAACTATATATGAGATATTATGTCAGAGAGAGAATTCACGATATACATACACCTCCATGAGAACGGTCTATCGAATACTCAATAATTCCGATTAAGACCAAAGTTTAGGGGTCTTCCCCAATGTATTCAATTCTAAGTAAGAATACATTGACATCCACTAAAACAAGACCAGTGAATACGCATACAACGTTCAACTCACTGCTTAGCAGGAAAACCGTACCAGGTAACAGTCAGGGCTCTTTCACCCACTTTTTCCTTAACACTGCACCTGTACATCAGGTCCAAGGTATCAAACATCAATTATTGATGACACGTCACTCATAGGTGTATATATCTCAGTGTTCCTTCACAAGGACTGCAGCCTCTTGAGGCTTCCATGTCACATATTTAGGGCGTTCTTGTCTGGGACTATCGGAATAATGGTGCGATGCCATGTGTGGCCTGACGTCCTCAAATAAGGACAGCACCTGTGGTTTACCTCTACTAGGGACAATGTTGGTAGTTGGGTGGATCATTGTTAAATCATTGTCATCTTCCTGCCCCCCCTCGGTGTCTTCTGTTGCCCCAGCAACAAATAGGCCAGTGGCCTTGGGACTGAAGATGGCTGGAAAAGGGAACTAGGTGCGGCCCAACCTGAAATGACGTCTGGGCAGGCTTGGGAGGGCGTTTGGTGGGCAGGGGGACAAACTACACAAGTCCAACCCTCTGAGGATGACATATAGGGTGGTGGGCATTGCTTTCTAATGGGCTTGGCCACTTCCTGAGGAGCCATTTTCTGAGCTGGTGCAATATAGAAATATCTACCATCTCTATCCCATTCCTCTTTCCAGGCCAATCTTTTAACGTCCTTTGACGTTCTATACCATGCTTCAGCATCCATAAGGAGATCTTTATCTTTCAAGATCCCTCGCTTGTTTAACAAAACATCTTTCCATTCCTTCTCGTTCGCGTACTAATTCTTCTGCCGTTAACTTGACAGGTGTGGACTGATTAGACCCCATGCTTCAAGGGTATACGACCCAAAACTAACACGTCAATCTGGATGTCTGCTATGCCGTAATCCACTTCCTCTTCTGGACCATAGACTATACACATCCACAGAATACACAGAATTTCTACCTCAGTCCACAAACCACAAACACAAACGGGCTGTCCTACCAGGAAGTGTCACGTGGGTGATAGATACTAAATTCACCCTCACTATCTCTTACTTCATGTACTAGTAACCTCTGTTCACACTATATACACCTTCTTTGAACAAATCCGTCCAGAACATCAATACTCAATGATTAAGCCTGAAATCAAGGGTTTTCCCCAGTATATTCAATTCCTAGGTAAGAATACACTGACATCCACTAAAACAAGACCAATGAGTACAACTTAAACTCACTGCTTAGCAGGAACACCGTACCAGGTAACAGTCAGGGTCCGTCCCCCACTTTTGTAACTTTATACAAGACTGCACCCGTACATAGAAAACCCTTCCAAATCTTCTATCCCCGAAGATCAGGTCCGTCCAAGGCCTTATCAAACATCAACTATCGACCGGGTTTGTTACACACCAGTGTATCTCATAGTATACATAGCAGTATACATAAACATCATACTTCAAAGTACATCTTCAGAGTTTTTTTTTCTTTTTCTTCACTCAAAGACAGCTCTCACTACATTACGTGACACTTCCTCTTTCTGGCAGCTATACGAACAAAGCACATAGAACTTCACGGTTCTCGTAACCAGCAAGTACTCCACCTGCTGCAAATAGACAGACATCTCAACAGGTAGACACAGGTCAACACAATGAAATAACAATAAGGACACTATATACACCATCCAGGTGGCTGATCTCACCTGCAGATATAACCATATATATTCATATATGCAGCGTATATAACAACTTCCTCATTTTCCCTTGCAGTTAAGTCAAAGAAAAATAAAACACAGAACTTCTGCTTTTCTCCTAGAGCAGACAAAAACCACATTACATTTCATGTGATTTACAATTACATTACAGACAGCTTAAGGTGAACCTGACCACCTTGGTGTGGGATCTCTTAGGACGGCTTATCTCATGCGAGATGGCGGTCATTAGGTGTCTAGACTGGGACAGCCCAACCCCCCCTTCGAAATGCAAGTACACGCATGAGGTTTGCAAGGTGAGATTATACAAATTTTCTCACCTGCGTTTGGAGTGTGCACCTCCACCTCTCGCGTAGTTGCCTTTCGACTGAAGGTGTCAGCACGGCCGTCCGCCATCCAAAGCTCCGTCCTAAGGTTCGTTGGGCGCCAAATGATAAGGCCGTAATTTAGGTTGATGCAATCTAATCATGCATCCCTCTTAAACTGTCTGCAGTCCAAATTATGAGTCACTCGTGGTAGCATGCATAACCACTATCTTTCACACACACCAGAGAGACGTGCTCAGATATGAATAGAAAGTAAGACTTATTTATTTCCGGAAGTTGTACAAATATATATAACCTTATTGGCTAGGTGCCAAGAATACGTAACACGTCTCCTATTGGATAAAGTAGAACAGCTTATTCTGTGATATACAATTTACTGTAATGTGCTTGGTTCCTCATTTATATTAAGCAATGTCAGCATGATTCACTGATTCACTTGTCACAAGAATAGCCCAGACTGTCTGTCTGAATCTTATGCCAAGAGATATGTGTGGTACCGTTCAAACACCATCTTAAATCCTGTTCTTTATGGATATCTCCATGTAACTCTTATATACTCATAATAATTCATAATCTTGTCCATAACACATGATTCCCCAACATTTCTCCAACTGAACGCTACTAATCTTTCTTGCTATTCTGGAGCTAGCCATGGGGCCCTTACCTGAAAGTGGAGCTGGGGATACAGTCCTCGCTGCCATGGTAGATCTTCCAGACTCCCTCGCTGGAACAGTTGCTGCCACCTTCTCCTACCTGCCCCCTGCTAGTGCGGACCATGGTGCAGGAGCCCAAGACTTTATATGAGCCTTCCAAAGAGCTCTGTCTTCTCACTGGGAACCAAGGAGGCAGAAATTGGGCATTTTCTTTAAAAACTCTTTGGCCTCTCAAAGTCCTAGGAGCTCCTGGACACAAGTGGACACCAAGAAGCTGTACTTGGATTACTGTGATTGGAAGGTTGCATCACGTCATTGGGTCTATATAAGACTCGGTGATGCCATGCTCGGCACACTGTACAAGGAAATAGTGTACGGATAGGTTCTGCTGAAGAAAAGACTGTGTATTGTAGCGTGATAGTACCTGCTGTTGCAACATTAAACTAACAGTCCTTTTCAGGAATAATTCTATAATAACACCACTCTTAGCTGCATTTAGTGTAGGGCAAGCTTATGGAGAAGGGATAGTGTATTAGAGGTCTGTAGGAAGGGATTCTAGCCTTACAAACCTTGAAGCTGCTACCTAAAAAATCTATTATATTCTCTATTAATTCCATTCCATTCTTACCTTTCATTTAGTGTACAGTAAGCTGCTGGAGAAGTGATAGTCTTTTTGAGTCACGTAGGCAGGTAATCTAGCCTTACAGATCTTGCTACTACTATCTGAACAATCTATTCTGTAATAATACTGCTTTTAGCTGCATTTAGTCAAGGACTAGTAGCTGGAGAAGGGTAATATATTAGAGGCATGTATGCAGGGATTCTAGCTTTACAGACCTTGCTGCTGCTACCTATAAAATCTATTTTTTTCTCTAACATTATTGTTCTTAGCTGTATTTAGTATAGGGCAAGCTGCTGGAGCAGGGATAGTGTATTAGAGGTATGTAGGCAGGGATTCTAGCCTTACAGAACTTGCTACTGCCTAAATACTATATTCTATTCTCTAATAATACCGCTCATAGCTGCATTTAGTAAAGTGCAAGCTGCTGGAGAAGGGATCATTTATTAGAGTCCTGTAGCCAGGGATTCTAGCCATACACACCTCACTGCTGCTACCTAGAAATCTATCCTATTTTCTAATAATACTGCTCTTAGCTGCATTTAGTGTAAGGCAAGCTAATGGAGAAGGGATAGTATATTAGAGACCTGTAGGTATGATTTTAGCCTTACAGATCTTGCTGCTGCAATCAAAAAACAAATGTCCTTTACAGGCCTACATCTATTCTTTTCCCTATTAATAGTGCAATTATCTGCATTCAGTGTAGGGATCACTGCTGGAGGAGGTATGGTTTTGGATTAGAGGCATATAGTCAGGGTATATTGCTTTACAGTCCTTCTATAGGTACTTAAATACTGCTGCTGCAATCCACTTGTGTTTGTCAAGGCATGGGTGATGTTATGGGAAATGTGCAGGTGTAAGGTGGGGATGGCACACCAGGAAGTATATTGGCAGCTGGGGACCAGTTACTGCAGAACAGCCACCACCATCAGGTTGTGGAAAGCCTCAGAGTCCACAAGCCTAAACAGAAACATTTCCAGGGCAGGCAGTCAGGATATGCAAGCATGTAGCACCCGGTGTACTTTCCTCATCTTCACAAGGTCCACATTCAAATTTTCCTCTTTAATTGTGACCAGCAAGTGTTTGAATAGACATAGAAGTGGGATGGTTACGCTGGTTATGGCATTGTAGCTGTTCACCACCTTGCTTGATTCCTCAAAGGTTTGGCAGTTGAGTGAGAGCTGGCCTCTAAAAATTTTAACTGAGTGCCAGCTGATGGCCCTCTAAAAAAAATGAGAGATGGCTGACTGCTGGCCCACAAAAAAATTATGATTGAGGGCCGGCTTCTGACCCTCTAAAAATTATGAGTTAGGGCTGGCTGCTGGCTCGCTAAAAATTGTGTCCAATGGTGCCATGACAGTCGATGACGTTTGTGCAAAACTCTACGGACAGACAGCTCTGTAACAATCGTGGTGATTGATTGCATCAAATAGTTGAGGCATTGAGATCAAACATAGCAGAAGAGAAACATTACAGTTTGTGACACACAAGCTATATATTTCTTTAAAGATAAATAAAAGGGGCTGCCTGTATTCTACTATGGTGCCCTGGTATAATGTAGAAGATGAGACTTCAAATGGGTAATGCCTAAACCGAAACCATGGTCACCTTCGGAATCGCCTACCAAAGAATCTGAGAATTGTCTGGTGGCTGTTATGAACATACAAACACTCAAACATGGGTAAGGAAAAAAGGGAAAGACAATCTACAGGAAGAAGATGCACCCACACCCAACTGGTCCCTGTACAGACCCTAGCCACACAACTAACAAACACCATTGACTTCCATTATCCTCATTACTAGAGTTGAGTACCAAGCATTCCAATATACTTGTCTCGCAAATCAAGCCCATCCGAATGTCTGACCTTCTCCACTCGAGTAAAGAGCACTCAGGCATCAAAGTCTTTACAAATAATTTAGAGTACTGAGCACTGAACACTGTTTTGCTCGCCATCACTGCTAATCACTAATTATTATTAATGATGGGCAAGCAGTATAATGCTCAAAATGATGAGTGAACACTATGATGCTCGAGTGCTCTTTACTCAAGTCATTGATTGACCAGTTCAGCTCCTCTTCTGTCCTGTTTATGAGGAAATGTCTGAGTTTCCACCCCACTGTTTACATCAAGAGACTGTCGGGTCAGAGAAGGAGAGGTAAAAAGCTCTGTAGCGCTGGGATCAAAGAGCAAGTGCAAGCTGTGTCTGTGGTGGCTTTCTCCTCTGCCTATTCTTTGATTTCTATGGTCACAGGCCACCTGCACCTATAGCATCATTGCCCTTGCGAAACAAGAAATATACAGTATGTGAAAGTGTGCATGCATCAGCAAGTATTTCTAAAGATTATAGATACATAGAGTATATCACAAAAGTAAGTACACCCTTCACATTTTTTTAAAAAGCTTAATAAATCTTTCCATAGCACAGCACTGAAGATATGACACTTGGATACAATGTAAAGTAGTCAGTGTACAGCTTGTATAACAGTTTAAGCTGGGTGTGTCCTCTAAATAACTGTCACGATGAGACTTGATGGATAACGAGGGACAGGAACCCTTATGCTATCCCTCACACTAGCCTGTACAAGAGCAGGTAAGGCCTGTGTTTGTGTTTGACACCACATTATGGCCCTTTGCTAGTGTTCATGATGGCAAAAGCATCTGGTGTGTAAATCAAGCGTACCCATAACGCTCTGACAGAAGAGTGTCGAAGAGAGTCCTTTTGAGCGCTTCTTATTTGTAATATAGATTAGATTAGTACAAAGACAACACTATTACATGGAAAGATAAATTGTTAAAAAAATGTATTCTGTGTGGCATACATTTCTTTACATTGGGAGAAGTTGGGCAACACACTGTATGTTTATACAATCAGAGGTATGTAAATCAAGGGTAAATTTCTGATTGAAAACACTATATTAGGTCCCCTTCACACATCCGTGTGAAAACAGCACGTATTGCACAGTCCATTTTGGACATCCATATGGCCATACATTTGTGTATGTGTGTCATCCTTATCATCCATGTGCTGTCCGTATGTCCCTGTGATAGATAACAGATGCAGTACATAGAGAGATAGATAATAGATAGACAGATAGCTAGGCAATCTATAGAATAGATAGATAATAGATAGATTCATAGACAGAGAGAAATAGATAGCTTGTATAGCTATTTAGCAGAGTTAATAAATAATTTTCAAAAAAAAGACTTAGGTTTCCCCCTAATTTTCATAACCTACACAGATACAGCAGCAACTGTGGGCTGTAACCCTCAACTTTCAGCTGTCCCTTGGCAGGTTTTGAAAAAGGGGATTGTCACGGGGTCCTTCACCAATATCACACAATCAACAGAGCGAGAGATGAGTGTACAATCCAAAGCATATTTATTCCATACAATACAGAATGACCATCAAATAATCCACCACACGGAGGGTAAAAATAGTCCAGAAATGGCATAAATGTCCCAGAGTTCAGTCACAATCCTCCAGCAGTCCTTCTCTAGGGAAATCAGGTTTCTAACAGTCTCTCTGGGATGCTGGCCGCAGCCTCAGTGTCTCCCTCAGAGGTTCAATCTTGCTTCTTCTCTCTTGTAAGTCTCACCCAGAATGACAAATCTCCCAGGTAAACAGAGAGTTTAGGTGGATCCCAGGCCCCCTCTTCCAGACCTAGGGACAGAAGCACTTCAAGGGGATATAACCTAACTTAACAGGACAAACAATATATCGAATAGACAGACCACCACGCCCAAAACATGAACTCACACAAAATTGTACATAACCCACAATATCACACCATTACAGGGATCCCATGCTGATGTTTTATTATTATTTGAAAAAAATAATTACAAAAAAATGTGGGGTCAACCCCTTATTTCAAAACCAGCCAAGGGCAGACAACTGAGGGCTGATATTATTAGGGTGGGAAGGGCCAGGGTATTTGTACCTTCCCAGTCTAAAAATAGCAGCCCGCAATAACCCGAGAAGTGTCGCATCTGTGAAATGCTCAAAATCTGGAACTGTACTAAGCTATTCCTGTTACTCTGATGCAAAGGCAAACAGGTTAGTATATGGGTTTTTTGACAGTTGTAAATTGACAGCTGGCATCAAGCCCTAATATTAGTAATAAGTGGGCGTCTATCATGTGTCGCCCGGGGACCAGGGGGTACTCAGATCCGGGCCACAGAGTCAGTTCTGTGGGTATCACGGTGGCGTGACCCGGTCTGTGATCCCAGGCTCCACAGTATAAAAGGATTTGGTAAGGGAGATTTATATTGTCCGTGACGCCACCCACGGTTGTGGTGATTGGGACACCACCGCTGCTCTGGACGGGGATCCCGGGAGTGATGGTATGGAGCAGCTAGATGTTAGTTCTCCCCTCCGTGGGTAGGGGGTTGGTTGTCCCGGGGCCCGGTGATGGGGTAAGCAGGGAGCAGGGCGCAGTGCTGCAGTGCGGTGCCCGAGGGCACGGGTGTACTCACAAGTAAGTCACACGGAGTCACTGGTAAACTAGGAATTGCCGGTGTCCGCAGCCTTGGGTACGGGGGTGTTAGTGTCCCACACACGGTGCTGCAGCCCTTGTTGTTCTTTCCCTGCAGCCAGGTGCCTTTCTCTCCACTCTCTTCCTCTTTCTCCTCAGCCGGGAACGGGGAGTCCACTCCCCTGTAGTGATCCGGGTACCCAGGTACCGAGGGGCCACCGCCCTGCTCCGGCTACCTTTGGCCCCTTCCTCACTACAGCCTGTCCCGGCCCTCTCAGAGCACTCTTTGCTTTCAGCCAGGGAGCTACAGCTCCAGGCTCCACTTCTGTCTCCTCTCCAAACACTCTCTGCTCCAGCCCCTCCCCTCTGCTCTGCTTTTCTCTTACCCTGGGGGATGTGGTTTGTCTTGCTGCACCTGTGTGAGATCAGATTACCAAGGAGGATTAACTCTTTCTGTGACAACCTGGCTGTGCCAGGGCGTCACATATCACACATCCCCATTACTAATCCAATAGTTGGAAATAGAGAAAAAAACATATTTGATTGAACAACCCCTGACTACAGCCCTCGTTTACCAATTTATTTAAAATTTTAGCAAAAAAAAGGTCTGCCGTAATCCAAAGTAAGGTCTCATGATGTTCCCCAAAAGCAAATCTGAAAGACACAAAAAGATAAAATTATTAAAGAAATAAAGACAATAGACACCTTCATTCACCAATTTATTTCCCTACAAAATCCCTAATCCAGGTCCGCCGTAATCCAATAAGGAGGTCGCACAACGATCCCATACTCACTGTACCAGCTTATGAAGAACAGAACGTTCCTCTATAGGCTGGGAGAGTAGTCAATGCAGCCTCACACACAGATCTGTGAATGAATGACTGCAGTGAACTGAGGCGACTTCATGAGGTCACCCCAAGTCACAGCAGCGGGTCACACAAAGTATCACAAGAAGCCTCTCACGATACTTTGTTTGAGAACCATGGGCAGTGAATGAGTTGATCTCATGAGTCCACCACAGTTCATTGCCACAGACTCTCTTGATACTGGGCATGAGAACTGCGGGCAGTGAACTGAGTTGAATTCATGACATCACTGCTCGTTCCTTCCCGCAGTGGCTCACACACTACTATGTGACCCGCTGCTGTGACCGCGGGTGACTGGTGCCCCCTGCTACTTTTAGGCTTGGAAGGGCCAAATAACCATTGCCTTGCCAACCCTGATAATATTAGCCTCCAGTTGTCTGCTGTCCCTTAGCTGGCTTTGAAAAAATGGAGGGTACCCTACATCGCTTTTTTTTTTTTTTCCAAGTAATTTAAAAAATTAGCTTGGAATCCCCTCTATTTTTCAAAACCAGTCAAGGAACAGCTGACAGCTGAAGTACGTAGCCTGCAGCTGATGCTGTACTGTTGCTGGTTATGAAAATTATTATTTTTTTCGTAAATTATTTATTAACTCTGCAAAATGCCTGTACAAGCTATCTATCTCCCTCTGTCTATGTCTCTTTCTCTATGTCTATTATGTATTCTATCTATCTCTCAGTTATATACTATCATTTTGCAAGCTTTGCACATCTTTTGTGCCAAAAAAACCCCATTCATTTTAGTATGATCTGTTTTTTTTTTCCGTTACGTGTCACTTGGATGTCACAAGGATGTTGTTTCTGTCTCCACGTCTGTTCGGGGTCTTTTGCGTGTCGGAGCCGCACCGACCGAGAAATAGTGCCTTATTTTATCCATCTAAGACAAGTTTGAAGAAAAAAAACTCAATGACAAAACAAAACTCCTTCCATCCTCGATCCCCCTGATCTCTCCATCCTCCATCCCCCTCGTCTCTCAATTCTCCATACCCCTGATCTCACTCAATCCCCCCTGCATCCTTCTTCCCCCTGCACAACCTGCCACCCTCTGCACCCCTCTCTCACATACCATGCACTTCTCCATCTTCTCCAGCTTCTTTCCCGCTGGGCAAAACTCCATCGCTCCGCCCACCTGAGTCACATGTACGTGACATCATCGCAGGTCCTGCAGCTCCAGTAGCTGCTCTGCTTGTGCCTCCGCTCCACACATAGCTAATTTGTATAGTTTAAAAATTAGCCATGTGGACAGAGCCAGAGGTGCTGGCCCTCAGCGCTCTTCAGATTTTCCGGTACGCCGCAAAAAAAGCACTGGGTATATCCATATATACTACATGATATTTTTTTACGCTGATTTGGGTTTCTTAATCTGATCACACACTTAATTTTGAAATAGATCCAGTTCACCTCATTTTTCTGTAATATTAGCATTTTTCTTTATTTCACCACAGCAGGACTATATCTGAGTGCAGTGATGTCTGTAAGTTTTCTATAGACTGCAGTACACAATTTGCTTTATAACTCACCACATTTATTGGGTGAGTTATTATTTTTTTTATTTTGTTATTTACAAATGGGAGTTGGTTCTATTACACTCCCTTAGCTTTTTTTTAGTATTTTTCATCTCATTTCTATATAATTTAAAAAAAAGCGATTTGGTCAATGGTTTGGGGGTTTTTTGTTTTTCATTTTCGGCAATACATTTTTGTCGTTTTTGCAATGTGTAGGTTGGTTCCTTTGCAATGCCACGTAGGTAACACATGTGATCCCTTGAACTTTGACCTTATCATGTGCTTGTTGGGCAGATTCCTTTTTTCGTTATACATTATAACACATGGAGAACGGAAAGTCCCGCCTTACCTGCATCATCCGGCGCTGTCTGTGGTGCTGAATGACAGCGTCCAGCCAAAGCCACACCCCGCTGATGCTGCGTCCGGCCCCCAGTGAAGGAGAAGCATTGTTCAAAATCACTGGGGGACGGATGCAGGGGACAGCCACGGCAGAGACTGCAGGTATAGTGGAGGTGAGTATGTGTTTTTATTATTTTTACACTGACACATGTCTTTCTCCGGCGCGTGTCACACGGGCCCGTGTGGTACGGGTGTGGGCCGTGTGACACCCGTGCTGCCGGAGCAACACGGACATGTCAGCGGTTTTAAAAAACGGACACACGTAAGTACGGAATGGACACACGTTTCGTTCCTTAATACTTACATGTGTCCAAAACAATAACAATACATAGGACCACGTGGGCCCGTGTCTCCGGTACGTGGAAAAAAAAGGCACACACGTACCGGAGGCACGGATGTGCGTCGCATGCCTTATGTATATCGGTGGATTTTCCTGAGGAAGAAGAGGGGGTATCTCTTCGAAATGCGTAGAATAAACCATCCACATTGCTTTTATTTTTTGGAGTATTTCTTTGTACAGCAGTGGGGAGTATACCACAATTATCCTGGTTTTTGTCCATGTGGAACACACAGATAGTCCACACAGACACACAGTCCTATTGAGTTGGAGGTGTGTACATGTCAAAATGGACATACCAGAAACATGAACTTGTGAAGGAGGCCTTAGTTTGTTATAGTACATAATACAGTTCGGTTTGGCATAATGTGCAGTAAAATGCACTCATCAGACCTAAATTTATGCATGATGTAATCTGTAAGCAGTATCTCAGTGCAATCTGTGGTTGGGCTCCCATAATCAAGTCTCCAGAGGATAATGACCATGGTTTTGTATTTCTGGCGGCTGTGCAATAACTAGGTGGCTTTACACAAATATTTGAGTCATTTAGCTGCATTATTGGTGTGTTATTGGTGCATTTGCAATTGGCAATGGTCACAATAAAACAGTACTATCACTGACTAGGGTACAACATATTTCTCACAAATGGTGTGCACATCTGAATAACAAAAAAAGCAAGATTGCATTGTCTATCACAGAACAAACAATGTATTAATGGAGACATTAATCACCATCAAACAGTATTAGAAGTGTTGATAGCCAAAGGGAGCTTAGTTGACAGCTAGTGGCCATAAACCTGTCCAAAAACTAATTTGATTACCGTCATACTAGCATCTGTGCCACTTACTAGGGTTCATTCTTTGATGAAATTAAGTAGACAAGTCGCTCATGCGTATAATAGACATCTAAATCATGGTAAACATGTTCTTGGCAATAGAAGATATTTAAGTAACTGGAGAGGCGTTTGATTGACTTTACAGCTATCCAATGAGAATCAGGGACTCACATGTACACTACAGAACTGAAAATGAACACTGGCTTTACAAACTAAGAAAATGTTTTCATTTGTTTAAAGGGGATGTCTGTTCACAACATATTGATGACCTTTCAATAAGATAGGACATCAGTATTAGATCGGTGGGGATCCAAAACCTAAACCCCCACCAATCAGATTTTGTTTGCTACTAAACCAAAGTGGTCCAGCTCCATACATTGCTCAGTGGCTGCACTAAACAGTGCATGGAGCCATACAGCTCCGGATTAGTACATTGCATACAGACGCTTAACATCAGATCAGTGGCGATACTCTATGTCAGCCCCCATCAATCTGATATTAATGACCTATCCTATGGATAAATCATCAAATTTTAATTCTGGACATTACTTTTAATTGAAATATACAACAGGAAACAAGATTTGAAAAGATTTGTGATTTAAAAGGAATCTGCCACTAGGTTTTTAACATCTAATCTGAGAGCAGCATAATGAAGGGACAGAGATCTTGATTCCAATAGTGTGTCACTTACTGGGCTGCTTAGTGTAGTGTTTATAAAATCCCTCTTTAATCAGCAGTAGATTATCATTAGAGGACTAGTTGACATGCTGCCAGGTAGTCCAGTATATTCATGAGTTCTGTATAACTGCTTGATCTGCAGCAGAGAAAACATTGATTTTATCAAAATGACAGCAAACACCTCAGTAAAGGACACATCACTGTATTCAGGGTCTCTGACCCTACATTATTCTGCTCTCAGATGGGGGAGCAAAAACCTGGTGACAGATTCCCTTTAAGTAAATAATATTCTAAAGTGACTGCAGTAGTGTTTATGTCTAAAAATGTCTAGAAATTACAGCATAATAATCATTATAACAATATAGCAATAGATATGGCAGCCTTTGTAGAGCTTCATGGTAAGAAAGGCTAATAATGAACTAAGAGATTGAGTCTTTTGTATTGATTGAATAATGAATGACCAATCTCTGTACATTTGCAGCGTTTTGTCCTGGTCTGCAAAAATATACAATAGTTGTTCTTTTATATACAATACATTTTACATATATAAATAAACCCCTGCATATATTAGGTATCCACAAAACTGTAATATCCCAGAGAATTTATTCAACAACTATTTCCTATGAAACATCAATAGTACAAAATCTGAACAAAAAAGTAATCTAAAAATTGTTTCCATATTTGTGTTGCAAAACATATATACAAATATAATATAATTATATTATAAACTATAATAATTAGCCCTGGCCCTATGTTGGGCTAAATATATATATATATATATATATATATATATATATATATAAATAGCCCAACATAGGGCCAGGGCTCATACAGTGATGTCCAAGGGACATCAAACAAAAAAAATTATGACTGCCACAGAGTATATGCAAAAATGACAAAATTTGATCAATTATTAAGGTCCACTCAAACCTGGCCACTAAGGCTGTGTGCCCACAATGAGTTTTTAATGAGTTTTTGATGTTGCGTATTTTCGCTGCAGCATCTTAAACTACATTCCCGGAATGATCTTTTGATGAGTTTTTAAACGTAACCTGTTTTGGAAACAAGAGGATCAGGAATAATAGCAGCAAGCTTAGAAAGCCGACTGGCCACGTAACCGATAGTCCCAACCTGGGCGCTCTGTGTTGGTTAATGGAGCAGTTCTTTTTATCCACCAGCTGGAACCATGGTCTGTGGAATCACTGTGAAAGGTGCAGGTCCGTCTTTAGATACCCAAGCTCTCATTCCAGCACATTGGGGAAAGATAATCATGGCTGTTCCCACTGTAGGGATATGTGTTACATCTCGTGGCTCTCAAGAGGCAGTCTCCCATTCCTTGCCTGCCACGAGCACTCCTGCTCAGCAGCACCAAAGGTCTGCCAGACTGCAGGAGATACCTTCTCAGAGAGGCAGCAGAAGGGTGACACCTAGTGGTTCTCCTGTTACAAGGAGTGAAGCGGTCTCCCATTCCTGGCCTGCCGCAGACTCTCCTGCTCAGCGGCCCCGAAGGTCTGCGAGGCTGCGCAATGTGCAGAGGTTTACTGCTCAGGGAAGCAGTGAGATTCCCGTTATCTCTGCACATTGTGAGACCGAGGATCCCGCCTCTATTTCCCAGAGGCAGGAGGGTGAGCATGTGCAATGCGTCGTGGGTCCTGATTCGCTCACTGACGTCACACGGCTTGATGACAAGGCTGGTGACGTGGTGAATCCTGACTGGCCAGGCTGGGACGTCGTGGACCCTGATTGGGTCAAGTCCGTCATCTCCGCCTCGCGCCCGCCCTCGGGTGGAGCTGCACCTCCTTAAAAGCTCGCCCTGCCATCATGGCGGCGCGTGACCGTCCTTCTAGGTTTGGATGTCTGGCAGCGTGCTGCCACGCCACTGCTCAGGCATTACTGTCTCTTGTGGGCTTGGTCCTTGCTTCTCCGGCAGTACCTCGTTTGCAGGCCGTGTTCCTGCCTTGCTGCTCCGGCAGTATCCCCTTCAACAGGCCGTGTTCCTGTCCCAGGTGAGCTCCTCGAGTCTCCACCGGACTCACCTGGTTATTGAAAGCACACGTGCGTGGGCACCTCTGTGCTACCCTCGTGCCATATTCTCGTGACTTCCACTGGCACACGTGCGTGGGCACCTCTGTGCTTCCCCGTGCAACAGGTACACCGAGCCGTGAGATCTGTGCCATACAACCCTCACGGGTTAGGGCAGATCGGTGTACATAGATCGTCTGTGACATTCCAGACGATCGCTAGCAGCAACCCGCTCACTCTTCACCCACCATAGCGGCGGTCCCTTACACCGCACAGTGGACCTTGACCGGCGGAAGCTGTCCATTTCCCATCTTGGCACACTTCCCCGGGTCCCCCTCGTAACATTACGGTCGCGCCAAAGGTCTGGCTATGGCTGAAGAGCAGCAGCAGTTGCTGCGTTATGTGCAGTAGTTGGAGTCACGATTGGCAGCAGTGGAGCAGTCTTCCTCCGATAAGACTACTCTGACGACAGTCGCCACCCAGGCGGCTACCCATGCTGTGCTATTGGGCGGAAGGTCTCCTCGCCTTGCGCTTCCAGAGCACTTTAGCGGCAACAGCTCTGAGTGCCGTGGTTTTATAAACCAGGTTACCACCTACTTAGAGCTGTCCGCGACTCTTTACGCTACCGAGAAGGCGAAGGTAGCCTTCGTCCAGTCCCTGCTCACAGGGAGAGCGCTGAAGTGGTCCACGCCGTTGTGGGAGCGCGGATATCGGGTGGTGAATAACTTAACAGCTTATCTTGGGGCCATGAGAATGGTGTTCCTCGGGCCTCAAGTCACCCACGACTCCGCACTGCGCCTCCTACGACTTCGGCAAGGGTCCGCTTCAGTCGGGGACTTTGCGGTACACTTTAGGACACTTGCCGCAGAGCTAGACTGGCCGGATAAGGTCCTTGTCCCTGTGTTTTGGGAGGGCCTGGCAGGGTTTGTCAAAGACGCACTGGCCACGCGTGAGGTGCCTGCCACTTTAGAGTCCTTGATTCAGGTTGCCTCTCGCATAGGCATCCGCCAGGCGGAGCGAAGGCTCGAGGTCTCTTCAGCACCCACGTCTTCTCGGCCTAAAAAGCATCTGCCTCCCGTCTTCCATCAGACAGGTCTCCCAGCCAGTCCTGTAGGCGACTCCGTGGAGTCAATGGAGGTGTCCAAGGTGGTCTCCTCTGCCCCAGGTTCTCGGTCTTGTGTCATCTGCTTTTCCTGTGGGCAGAGGGGACACATAGATACCCGATGTCCCAAAACCGTCGGGAAAAGACAGCGTCTAGTTTCTATCAGAGGGGGGACTCTAGACGCTACCTCTCCCTCTAGGTTGACTATCAGTGCCCAGTTGCAGTTCGGCACTACTCTCTTCTCTGCCCTGGCTTGCTTGGACTCAGGCGCTGAAGGCAATTTCATCTCTACCTCCCTGACAACCCGATACTCAGTTCCCCTGGTTCTGTTGCCCAAGCCACTCAGGGTTCGGGTAGTCGACGGGTCCATACTACTCGATCCTATCACCCAGATCACCATCCCTCTCAGGATGGATGTACCACCGGGACACCATGAGCAGGTGTCCTTCCTGGTGCTTCCAGGGGGGACGGATGAGATCCTACTGGGCCTTCCCTGGTTGAGACAGCATGCTCCTATACTCAACTGGGCAACAGGGGAGATCTCATCCTGGGCAGGATCCTGTAGAGAGCACCTCGTGACTACCGAACCACCCGCTACCATTAGGTCGGTAGGGTCCTCAAGGAATACAGAGGGGCCGGGTTTACCGACACCTTATGAGGCCTACAGGGATGTCTTTTCAAAAAGGGCGGCAGATACTCTTCCTCCCCACCGGCCATATGATTGCCGAATAGACCTGAAGCCAGGCTCCGAGCCCCCTAGGGGCAGAGTGTATCCCCTCTCTGCTCCAGAGACGGAGGCTATGTCCAAATATATTCAGGACAGCCTGGCGAAGGGGTTCATTCGCAAGTCTATTTCACCGGCTGGTGCAGGGTTCTTTTTTGTGCAGAAGAAGGAAGGGGATCTGCGCCCCTGTATCGATTACAGGGGATTAAATGCAATCACGATCAAGAACAAATACCCTTTGCCCCTCATTACTGAGCTATTTGATCGATTCCGCGGGGCAAAGGTCTTCACAAAGCTGGATCTACGCGGGGCGTATAATCTAGTGCGAGTCCGAAAGGGCGATGAGTGGAAGACCGCCTTTAACACCAGGGACGGTCACTACGAGTATCTAGTAATGCCCTTCGGACTCTGCAATGCCCCCGCCGTATTTCAAGACTTTGTGAATGACATTTTCCGGAATTTGTATCTTTCCGTGGTTGCATACCTGGATGACATTCTTATCTTCTCCCCCGATCTTACCACCCATCGGAGGGATGTCATTCGAGTACTTAAGAGGCTCCGTACCCATTCGCTATATGCTAAGCTGGAAAAGTGCGTTTTTGAACGGGAATCCTTGCCGTTCCTGGGGTACATCGTGTCCAGTCAGGGGTTAGCAATGGATCCGGGGAAGTTGGAGACAGTGATGAACTGGCCTGAGCCCCGCTCGCTGAAGGCGATCCAGCGATTCTTGGGGTTTATCAATTATTATCGCCAGTTCATTCCCAACTTCTCGACGGTGGCAGCACCCATCATTGCCCTTACCCGCAAGGGCGCTAATCCCAAAGCATGGACACGAGAAACGGTAGAGGCATTTCACACTCTCAAAACTCACTTCTCCAGAGCTCCCATCCTTCATCGTCCAGACATCTCCAAACCCTTCCTACTGGAGGTAGACGCCTCTTCGGTCGGTGCAGGTGCAGTCCTGTACCAGAAAAACGGACGAGGAAGGAAGCATCCTTGTTTCTTTTTCTCCAAGACCTTTTCTCCGGCCGAGAGGAACTACTACATAGGGGATAGGGAGTTACTGGCGATGAAACTAGCATTCCAGGAATGGCGGCATCTCCTGGAGGGTGCGAAGCATCCATTTGAGGTATTTTCTGACCACAAAAACCTCACATACCTCCAGACAGCACAACGCCTGAACCCAAGGCAGGCCCGTTGGTCTTTATTCTTCTCCCGGTTCCGCTTTATTATCCGCCACCTGGCCGGTGAGAAGAACGTACGGGCCGATGCCTTGTCACGTTGTATGGTTGTGTTGGAGGAGGACGAGGAGGAGCCTCGTCTTATACTACCCCCGGACAGCTTGAGGATGGTCACTCCCACTTCTTTGGACCAGGTGCCACCTGGCAAGACCCTCGTTCCCCCTGAACTACGGAACGAGGTGCTTTCGTGGGCCCATGCCTCCAAGGTTGGGGGTCACTTCGGGGTCAAAAGGACCAGAGACCTGGTGACCAGGCATTATTGGTGGCCGAGACTACCCCAGGACATACAGGAGTATGTGGGAGCCTGTATGTCGTGTGCTCAGAATAAGCCGTCCCGGCAGAGACCGGCAGGTCTTCTTCACCCACTGCCAGTGCCGGATCGTCCCTGGGAAGTGGTAGGGATGGACTTCCTGGGAGATCTGCCCAAGTCAGCAGGGCACAGGGTCGTATGGGTCATCACGGACCACTTCTCTAAAATGGTCCACTTGGTGCCTCTCCCACGACTCCCGACGTCACGTGCTCTCGCCACCTTGTTCATTCGGCATGTATTTAGGTTGCATGGCATGCCTGACAAGGTGGTGAGCGACCGGGGTCCCCAGTTCGCGTCTCGCTTCTGGAGAGAGCTCTGTAAGCTCCTGCAGATAGAGCTGAACATCTCCTCCGCATACCATCCCGAGACCAATGGACTAGTGGAGAGGACTAATCAGACCTTGGTAACTTACCTCCGCCATTTTATATCCGCGCACCACGACAACTGGGCTAACCTCCTTCCTTGGGCCGAATTTGCCATTAACAATTCGGTCCATGAATCCTCTGGCCAGACTCCGTTCCTACTCAATAACGGACAACATCCCAGAATCCCGGTTCCGATGCCCATTACGTCACCCGATCCTAGAGTGGAGGATTGGGCGACCAAGGCCCGGGAGATCTGGGATGACACCCAAGAGGCTCTTAAAAGGGCTAAAGACCGGATGGTGACAACGGCTGATGTTCGCCGCCACCCTGCACCATCCTTCGCCCCTGGTGACCTAGTATGGCTGTCCTCTAAGAATGTTAACCTACGGGTACAGGCAGCCAAATTCGCCCCTAGGTATCTGGGTCCGTTTAAAGTACTACAGCAGGTAAACCCAGTGGCATATCGACTCCAGCTCCCTCCACGCTGGGCTATAGCCAACACCTTTCACGTGTCCCTCCTGAAACCCGTACGACTTAATAAATTCTCGGGGTCCCTGCCGGCTCAAACCGACTCCCCGTCCGACGACCCTGAGGTGGCAAAACTTGTGGAGACAAAAGTCATACAGGGCAAGAGGTACTACCTCGTGGAGTGGGCCGGCCGTGGTCCGGAGCATAGATCCTGGGAGTTGGAGGATCATATCCGCGCCCCGGGTTTGATAGCGGCCTTTGAGCACGGACAGGGGGGGGGCCTAGACGGGGGGGTAATGTTACATCTCGTGGCTCTCCTGAGGCAAGGACTGAGGCAGTCTCCCATTCCTTGCCTGCCACGAGCACTCATGCTCAGCAGCGCCGAAGGTCTGGCAGACTGCAGGAGATACCTTCTCAGAGAGGCAGCAGAAGGGTGACACCTAGTGGTTCTCCTGTTACAAGGAGTGAAGCGGTCTCCCATTCCTGGCCTGCCGCAGACTCTCCTGCTCAGCGGCCCCGAAGGTCTGCGAGGCTGCGCAATGTGCAGAGGTTTACTGCTCAGGGAAGCAGTGAGATTCCCGTTATCTCTCCACATTGTGAGACCGAGGATCCCGCCTCTATTTCCCAGAGGCAGGAGGGTGAGCATGTGCAATGCGTGGTGGGTCCTGATTCGCTCACTGACGTCACACGGCTTGATGACAAGGCTGGTGACGTGGTGAATCCTGACTGGCCAGGCTGGGACGTCGTGGACCCTGATTGGGTCAAGTCCGTCATCTCCGCCTCGCGCCCGCCCTCGGGTGGAGCTGCACCTCCTTAAAAGCTCCCCCTGCCATCATGGCGGCGCGGCGACCGTCCTTCTATGTTTGGATGTCTGGCAGTGTGCTGCCACGCCACTGCTCAGGCATTACTGTCTCTTGTGGGCTTGGCCCTTGCTGCTCCGGCAGTACCTCGTTTGCAGGCCGTGTTCCTGCCTTGCTGCTCCGGCAGTATCCCCTTCAACAGGCCGTGTTCCTGTCCCAGGTGAGCTCCTCGAGTCTCCACCGGACTCACCTGGTTATTGAAAGCACATGTGCGTGGGCACCTCTGTGCTACCCTCGTGCCATATTCTCGTGACTTCCACTGGCACACGTGCGTGGGCACCTCTGTGCTTCCCCGTGCAACAGGTACACCGAGCCGTGAGATCCGTGCCATACAACCCTCACGGGTTAGGGCAGATCGGTGTACATAGATCGTCTGTGACATTCCAGACGATCGCTAGCAGCAACCCGCTCACTCTTCACCCACCATAGCGGCGGTCCCTTACACCGCACAGTGGACCTTGACCGGCGGAAGCTGTCCATTTCCCATCTTGGCACACTTCCCCGGGTCCCCCTCGTAACATTACGGTCGCGCCAAAGGTCTGGCTATGGCTGAAGAGCAGCAGCAGTTGCTGCGTTATGTGCAGTAGTTGGAGTCACGATTGGCAGCAGTGGAGCAGTCTTCCTCCGATAAGACTACTCTGACGACAGTCGCCACCCAGGCGGCTACCCAGGCTGTGCTATTGGGCGGAAGGTCTCCTCGCCTTGCGCTTCCAGAGCACTTTAGCGGCAACAGATCTGAGTGCCGTGGTTTTATAAACCAGGTTACCACCTACTTAGAGCTGTCCGCGACTCTTTACGCTACCGAGAAGGCGAAGGTAGCCTTCGTCCAGTCCCTGCTCACAGGGAGAGCGCTGAAGTGGTCCACGCCGTTGTGGGAGCGCGGATATCGGGTGGTGAATAACTTATCAGCTTATCTTGGGGCCATGAGAATGGTGTTCCTCGGGCCTCAAGTCACCCACGACTCCGCACTGCGCCTCCTACGACTTCGGCAAGGGTCCGCTTCAGTCGGGGACTTTGCGGTACACTTTAGGACACTTGCCGCAGAGCTAGACTGGCCGGATAAGGTCCTTGTCCCTGTGTTTTGGGAGGGCCTGGCAGGGTTTGTCAAAGACGCACTGGCCACGCGTGAGGTGCCTGCCACTTTAGAGTCCTTGATTCAGGTTGCCTCTCGCATAGGCATCCGCCAGGCGGAGCGAAGGCTCGAGGTCTCTTCAGCACCCACGTCTTCTCGGCCTAAAAAGCATCTGCCTCCCGTCTTCCATCAGACAGGTCTCCCAGCCAGTCCTGTAGGCGACTCCGTGGAGTCAATGGAGGTGTCCAAGGTGGTCTCCTCTGCCCCAGGTTCTCGGTCTTGTGTCATCTGCTTTTCCTGTGGGCAGAGGGGACACATAGCTACCCGATGTCCCAAAACCGTCGGGAAAAGACAGCGTCTAGTTTCTATCAGAGGGGGGACTCTAGACGCTACCTCTCCCTCTAGGTTGACTATCAGTGCCCAGTTGCAGTTCGGCACTACTCTCTTCTCTGCCCTGGCTTGCTTGGACTCAGGCGCTGAAGGCAATTTCATCTCTACCTCCCTGACAACCCGATACTCAGTTCCCCTGGTTCTGTTGCCCAAGCCACTCAGGGTTCGGGTAGTCGACGGGTCCATACTACTCGATCCTATCACCCAGATCACCATCCCTCTCAGGATGGATGTACCACCGGGACACCATGAGCAGGTGTCCTTCCTGGTGCTTCCAGGGGGGACGGATGAGATCCTACTGGGCCTTCCCTGGTTGAGACAGCATGCTCCTATACTCAACTGGGCAACAGGGGAGATCTCATCCTGGGCAGGATCCTGTAGAGAGCACCTCGTGACTACCGAACCACCCGCTACCATTAGGTCGGTAGGGTCCTCAAGGAATACAGAGGGGCCGGGTTTACCGACACCTTATGAGGCCTACAGGGATGTCTTTTCAAAAAGGGCGGCAGATACTCTTCCTCCCCACCGGCCATATGATTGCCGAATAGACCTGAAGCCAGGCTCCGAGCCCCCTAGGGGCAGAGTGTATCCCCTCTCTGCTCCAGAGACGGAGGCTATGTCCAAATATATTCAGGACAGCCTGGCGAAGGGGTTCATTCGCAAGTCTATTTCACCGGCTGGTGCAGGGTTCTTTTTTGTGCAGAAGAAGGAAGGGGATCTGCGCCCCTGTATCGATTACAGGGGATTAAATGCAATCACGATCAAGAACAAATACCCTTTGCCCCTCATTACTGAGCTATTTGATCGATTCCGCGGGGCAAAGGTCTTCACAAAGCTGGATCTACGCGGGGCGTATAATCTAGTGCGAGTCCGAAAGGGCGATGAGTGGAAGACCGCCTTTAACACCAGGGACGGTCACTACGAGTATCTAGTAATGCCCTTCGGACTCTGCAATGCCCCCGCCGTATTTCAAGACTTTGTGAATGACATTTTCCGGAATTTGTATCTTTCCGTGGTTGCATACCTGGATGACATTCTTATCTTCTCCCCCGATCTTACCACCCATCGGAGGGATGTCATTCGAGTACTTAAGAGGCTCCGTACCCATTCGCTATATGCTAAGCTGGAAAAGTGCGTTTTTGAACGGGAATCCTTGCCGTTCCTGGGGTACATCGTGTCCAGTCAGGGGTTAGCAATGGATCCGGGGAAGTTGGAGACAGTGATGAACTGGCCTGAGCCCCGCTCGCTGAAGGCGATCCAGCGATTCTTGGGGTTTATAAATTATTATCGCCAGTTCATTCCCAACTTCTCGACGGTGGCAGCACCCATCATTGCCCTTACCCGCAAGGGCGCTAATCCCAAAGCATGGACACGAGAAACGGTAGAGGCATTTCACACTCTCAAAACTCACTTCTCCAGAGCTCCCATCCTTCATCGTCCAGACATCTCCAAACCCTTCCTACTGGAGGTAGACGCCTCTTCGGTCGGTGCAGGTGCAGTCCTGTACCAGAAAAACGGACGAGGAAGGAAGCATCCTTGTTTCTTTTTCTCCAAGACCTTTTCTCCGGCCGAGAGGAACTACTACATAGGGGATAGGGAGTTACTGGCGATGAAACTAGCATTCCAGGAATGGCGGCATCTCCTGGAGGGTGCGAAGCATCCATTTGAGGTATTTTCTGACCACAAAAACCTCACATACCTCCAGACAGCACAACGCCTGAACCCAAGGCAGGCCCGTTGGTCTTTATTCTTCTCCCGGTTCCGCTTTATTATCCGCCACCTGGCCGGTGAGAAGAACGTACGGGCCGATGCCTTGTCACGTTGTATGGTTGTGTTGGAGGAGGACGAGGAGGAGCCTCGTCTTATACTACCCCCGGACAGCTTGAGGATGGTCACTCCCACTTCTTTGGACCAGGTGCCACCTGGCAAGACCCTCGTTCCCCCTGAACTACGGAACGAGGTGCTTTCGTGGGCCCATGCCTCCAAGGTTGGGGGTCACTTCGGGGTCAAAAGGACCAGAGACCTGGTGACCAGGCATTATTGGTGGCCGAGACTACCCCAGGACATACAGGAGTATGTGGGAGCCTGTATGTCGTGTGCTCAGAATAAGCCGTCCCGGCAGAGACCGGCAGGTCTTCTTCACCCACTGCCAGTGCCGGATCGTCCCTGGGAAGTGGTAGGGATGGACTTCCTGGGAGATCTGCCCAAGTCAGCAGGGCACAGGGTCGTATGGGTCATCACGGACCACTTCTCTAAAATGGTCCACTTGGTGCCTCTCCCACGACTCCCGACGTCACGTGCTCTCGCCACCTTGTTCATTCGGCATGTATTTAGGTTGCATGGCATGCCTGACAAGGTGGTGAGCGACCGGGGTCCCCAGTTCGCGTCTCGCTTCTGGAGAGAGCTCTGTAAGCTCCTGCAGATAGAGCTGAACATCTCCTCCGCATACCATCCCGAGACCAATGGACTAGTGGAGAGGACTAATCAGACCTTGGTAACTTACCTCCGCCATTTTATATCCGCGCACCACGACAACTGGGCTAACCTCCTTCCTTGGGCCGAATTTGCCATTAACAATTCGGTCCATGAATCCTCTGGCCAGACTCCGTTCCTACTCAATAACGGACAACATCCCAGAATCCCGGTTCCGATGCCCATTACGTCACCCGATCCTAGAGTGGAGGATTGGGCGACCAAGGCCCGGGAGATCTGGGATGACACCCAAGAGGCTCTTAAAAGGGCTAAAGACCGGATGGTGACAACGGCTGATGTTCGCCGCCACCCTGCACCATCCTTCGCCCCTGGTGACCTAGTATGGCTGTCCTCTAAGAATGTTAACCTACGGGTACAGGCAGCCAAATTCGCCCCTAGGTATCTGGGTCCGTTTAAAGTACTACAGCAGGTAAACCCAGTGGCATATCGACTCCAGCTCCCTCCACGCTGGGCTATAGCCAACACCTTTCACGTGTCCCTCCTGAAACCCGTACGACTTAATAAATTCTCGGGGTCCCTGCCGGCTCAAACCGACTCCCCGTCCGACGACCCTGAGGTGGCAAAACTTGTGGAGACAAAAGTCATACAGGGCAAGAGGTACTACCTCGTGGAGTGGGCCGGCCGTGGTCCGGAGCATAGATCCTGGGAGTTGGAGGATCATATCCGCGCCCCGGGTTTGATAGCGGCCTTTGAGCACGGACAGGGGGGGGGCCTAGACGGGGGGGTAATGTTACATCTCGTGGCTCTCCTGAGGCAAGGACTGAGGCAGTCTCCCATTCCTTGCCTGCCACGAGCACTCATGCTCAGCAGCGCCGAAGGTCTGGCAGACTGCAGGAGATACCTTCTCAGAGAGGCAGCAGAAGGGTGACACCTAGTGGTTCTCCTGTTACAAGGAGTGAAGCGGTCTCCCATTCCTGGCCTGCCGCAGACTCTCCTGCTCAGCGGCCCCGAAGGTCTGCGAGGCTGCGCAATGTGCAGAGGTTTACTGCTCAGGGAAGCAGTGAGATTCCCGTTATCTCTCCACATTGTGAGACCGAGGATCCCGCCTCTATTTCCCAGAGGCAGGAGGGTGAGCATGTGCAATGCGTGGTGGGTCCTGATTCGCTCACTGACGTCACACGGCTTGATGACAAGGCTGGTGACGTGGTGAATCCTGACTGGCCAGGCTGGGACGTCGTGGACCCTGATTGGGTCAAGTCCGTCATCTCCGCCTCGCGCCCGCCCTCGGGTGGAGCTGCACCTCCTTAAAAGCTCCCCCTGCCATCATGGCGGCGCGCGACCGTCCTTCTATGTTTGGATGTCTGGCAGTGTGCTGCCACGCCACTGCTCAGGCATTACTGTCTCTTGTGGGCTTGGCCCTTGCTGCTCCGGCAGTACCTCGTTTGCAGGCCGTGTTCCTGCCTTGCTGCTCCGGCAGTATCCCCTTCAACAGGCCGTGTTCCTGTCCCAGGTGAGCTCCTCGAGTCTCCACCGGACTCACCTGGTTATTGAAAGCACATGTGCGTGGGCACCTCTGTGCTACCCTCGTGCCATATTCTCGTGACTTCCACTGGCACACGTGCGTGGGCACCTCTGTGCTTCCCCGTGCAACAGGTACACCGAGCCGTGAGATCCGTGCCATACAACCCTCACGGGTTAGGGCAGATCGGTGTACATAGATCGTCTGTGACATTCCAGACGATCGCTAGCAGCAACCCGCTCACTCTTCACCCACCATAGCGGCGGTCCCTTACACCGCACAGTGGACCTTGACCGGCGGAAGCTGTCCATTTCCCATCTTGGCACGCTTCCCCGGGTCCCCCTCGTAACAGATATGGCTCACTAGGCTGGTTTGAGGTAGGCATAGGGAACAGTTTTAGTAAAACTTCCAGGCTGGTTTATTTAAACTTCATAAACCATTCTGGATAAAAAAAACAAAACAGCCTTTTTCGGGAAAAAGTGAAAATATAAAAACAGTCCATACAAGTGTGTGGGTTTGACCTCTCATGTGAATGTCCAGCTCTCATTCCTTTGCAAAGAAAAACAAAACTGGAGATCTGCACTCCTTCACACAGATACCTAATGAATCTACCTGTATTTTCTTATGTGTACCATACAACACCCTGGGGTGGGGATATATGAGCAGCCAATTCCACCTATCTCTCTGACTGCCTGTAAACCTGGCCCTAGTGAGCCTTATTAACCCTCTCAGTATTATACGTACTGGAGCTAGGTTGGAGGCTTATATCACAGAGGATAACCACCACTGTGACACATATTTGTTCTCCTTGACATGTCCAACTGCCTTCTTATATACCCCCCTCTGTTCAAAGCCTTGTCACTTTCAACCATGAGACAATGATCTCTAGACATAGTGTCAGAATTACCATGTAGTTTCCCAGGCATATTCTCTACATGGAAGCTAAAGTCCTGGAATACTAGGAACCATTTGCTTATCCAGGCATTTTTTCCTTTCTTTTCGCGCATCCATCTTAGTGGTGGGGCATGGAATGACAATAATTAAAATTTCCTGTCTAATAGGTAGTATCTTAGAATGTCCAATGCCCAATTGATGACTAAACACTCCTCGACAGTGGAGTAATTCTTCTCATAGGAAGACAGTTTCCTGCTCAGGTACATTATTGGGTGTTCTTCACCATTTATTTTCTTGGAACAAGACAGCACCTAATCGATCCTCTGACACAGTTATTGTGGCGCCCCTGACCTGGTCAGGCACCACTGAGTACTGCACCCATGCTGGGGGAGTGCTTCCAGGTAATCCTAAAGGCTGGAATAGGGTGTGTACGCACAGACACATAGCAACCAGGTCTCCACACCTTGAGAGGCGACCCTTGGGTAGACTTAAGAGGGGGCTTGCCTCCACATCTCATCAAGGGGTGTAGTAGAGGGGCTGGGAGCTAAATTTGCATAGGCAGAAAGGAAAGGAGTGGAGCGAGCCAGTCTGGTAGTGGTGAGCGGCGGTTGCTAGGAGACGCAGACGTGCACTCACTCTAGTCAGACCCTGCGCGTGGAGTAGCCGTTAGCAGGGGAGAACGGTTACCAGTCAGTCAGAAAGACAGAGAGAGAGAGTCAGTCGACTGCGGGGACTGCTGGTGATTAGGCACGCACGGGGTACAGGTCCCTTGAGTAGATGTCCATTTATTGATCTGCTAAACTTGCCAGTGAGGGGAACTACAAGTCCCTCACCAACCATCTAGAGTCCGAGCCTCAGCAGCAACGAGGGGGCTTATAAGGGGATCGAGCCTGGAGCCATCTCACTTGGTCCACGGCAAACGGGCCAAAAAGGGAGAAAAGGCAGTAGCAACTCCCTGGATGAACCCCACGGTACTTCAAGTCAGGGGTTACCCGAACAGAGAAGTGAAAGCGAATTAATGGTTACCCTTAGACCGGCCGGAAGGATACCTGGTTTCACCTGGTTTATTGCAGTATCGCCTGGGTACCTCACAGAAACAACTAAAGTGAGTAAAGATCAGTTGAAAGACTTTTGGACTAAGACTGAGTTATTCTGAGACCTGTTGTTCTACACACCCGAGCACCTGGTTCCAGCCTCACTCATGGGAGGCCACACCATCCGCCTGCAGACTCCATCAGCCCCAGACGCTCCTTAAAACTGCAGTGGCGGTCACCCATACCGTAAACTGTGAGTGGCGTCACGATAATAAAAACTAACTTACCTGTTGCCAAATATACCAAAGAAGACCCTGTGGTGTCCCTGAAGGTGGAATGATGTCCCTGGGGTGACTGCTGGGCTTCACATCATCTGAACCACAAATTCCTTATTGAAGTTCAATGCCACCAACACAGGTTGTTTACACAGGTCTAGCTTCAGTTTGTGGAAGGCTATCTCTGCTTCTGTAGATCGCTTGGCCAGAGACAACCTTTTACCCTTAAGGAGATTGGTCAGGCATGCGGTTACCATGGAGATGTTTAGGATGAAGAGAAGGTAGTAGCCCATGATGCCCAGTAACGCCCTAACTTGTGTTTTCGAGAGCGGTTGTGGCCAGTTCTAGATGGCGTCTACCTTATTCACTTGGGACTTGTTGTTCCCCCTGCTCATAATATAGCCTAAATGCCTGGCTTCTGCCATCCCAGTGGCACATTTCTTCAGGTTGATGAAAACATTGCCCTCCTTAAGGCATCAAATATCATGTGGACTTTTCCCATATAGCTTCCACAATATTGGCTGAAGATCACAATATCATCCAGGTAGTCCGATGCCTATTTCTTGTGGGAAGCTGGGGTCTGAATGGCATCCGTAGGTACTGGAAACACCCATCTGCCATTTAAAAAGCTGTCTTCTCCTTCACCTCTTTGGAAAGAGAAATTTACCAATACCTTTCATAAGGTCCAGGGTGGTAATGCAGCGGGATGGCCCTAGCCTCTCAATAACCTTGACATCGGGCATTAAATATGTGTTTATCTTGGAAACCTCATTTCAGTTTCATGTAAAATTATTGCAGAACTACCATTCTCCATCCGCCTCCAGCACCAACACAATGGGACTGGACAAGCCACAATTAGACGCCTTAATTACTCCTAGGTCCTACATGCCCTAATACGCGGTTACCTCTCTCTGGGCCTCGGGAATCCAGTATAGCTTCAAACTCATTTGAACATGAGATTCCATGAGGATTTCATGTTCTATGACTTGAGTAAAGCCTGGTAGTTCTGAGAACAAGTTTCTGCTCCAATGAGGCAATTTTCGGCACTGCTGGCTTTTGGCAGGTGACAGCGTCTCTGCAACCTTGACAATCTCTATGTCAGCTTTGAACTTAGCCACCAAACCAGGGACTTCCACGGTTTCTCTTTGTTGCATGGATTGATAAGATTGACTTGGTACAACTGGTCGGGCTTCCTTCTTCCAGTTTCGAGGATTTTGTAATAATCTTCGCCCAACTTTTTGATCACTTCATAGGGACCTTGCCTTTTGGCCAGTTATTTGATTTCCACTGCTTTGGTGTTTTGCCACCAAAACACGATCTCCAGGGCTGAACTGTCTCACCCTGGCTGACCAATAGTATACACCCTCGAATAAGACCTTTTGCTCCTGGAGGAGGTGTTCCCTCGTGTTCGATGGGCATCACTTCAACAATTCTCTCTTAAATATGCCTAATTATGCTCTTAAAGGGTTCAGCATCTGCTTCCAAAGTCTATTTCGCTATATCCAGTAGTCCACAAGGGTGTCGGTCATACAACAGCTTAAACGGGAAAACCCGAGAGAGGCCTGTGGGACTTATCTCATTGAGAACAACAGGTATGGTAGTAGACAATCACAGTCTTGGCCATCCTTTTCCACAACCTTCTTTAGCATCACCTTCAATGTTTTATTAAACCGTTCCACGAGTCCATCCATCTGAGTTGTGTGATCTGCAGATCTTTGTATAATTACTTCATGACCTTAGCCATGAATAGGGCCCCATGATCCATCAGGATGTCTTTGGTCAGTCCAGGTCAAGAAAAGTTCTGGACCAGCTCTTTAGCTAATTTTTTTTTAGCAGAGGAATTTCTCAATGGTACTGCCATCAGGTAACATGTAGCATAATCCATGACAACTAGGATATAATGATGCCCTCTGGCAGACTTGACTAGGGGTTCAATTAAATCCATCACTATGCTATCAAATGGGATTTCAATTATGCGTAACGGCACACAGGGCAACGGAAGTGAGCACCCAGGGTGGGAAACTGGCAGGTTGGACAGAACCTACAATACTTAAAAATCTCTCGGCAACAGCCAGGCCAGTTGGACTAACTAGAGAATCTGTTCCTGTGTTTTGTCTACCCCATATTGCCACCTAAGACATTAATAGGGGCCATGTCCAAATCCCTGCTCCTGTAAGGTCATGAAACCAACAACTGTTCTAATACTTCACCTCTCTGCCTGCTGTCATGATGCTATAACTCTCCATGTATGTCAAAATATGGAGAGTTATTGATAATAAAACATTATCAAATGCCTCTGTAAGAGTTATGTCACTGAGTTTGTCGGTTCCAAAAATACCTTCAGAAACCCCTACCTCAGGAATGTTAGTCTTTGGGCGATTGGCGTCATCTTCATTGCCAACCAGCACGCAAAAGGGAAGCCCATCAAACTCCAGGCTGCAACAGGATTTCTTTAGAGGTGCCATAGTTCATATCCAAGCAACTCTGTCATTCACTTTTCCCCAAAAGTCTGGCCCTATTATAATGTGTGATAAGTCTTTGACTATACCAGCCTCATGGGACTAAAGGGTGCTTTACACAAGACGACGGATCTTGCGATGCATCGTCGGGGTCACGATTTTCGTGACGCACATCCGGCATCATACACGTCATCTTGTGTGAAACCTCTGAGCGACGCAGTATCGCTCACAAATCGTGAGTCGTGTACTCGTTGCTCAGTTTCATAGTATTGTTTATTTTTACTTGTGCCGGTTGTTCATCGTTCCCGTGGCAGCACACGTTGCTCCGTGTGACACCACGGGAGTGATGAACTCTGCTTACCTGCGTCCCACGGCTCCCACCGGCTATGCGTAAGGAAGGAGGTGGGTGGGATACATCCCGCTCATCTCCGTCCCTCCGCTTCTATTGGCCATTGGCTGTGTGATGTCACTGTGACGCCGAACGTCCCTCCACATTCAGGAAGTGGACGTTCGCCACCCACAGCAAGGTCGCACAGCAGGCAAGGAGGTGTGACGGGGGTTAACGACTTTGTGCGACACGGGCAGCGTTTTGCCCATGATGCACAAACGCCGGGGGCGGGTATGATTGATTGTGAAATTGCTCAATCGGTCGTCCCGTGTAAAGCAGGCTTCAGTGTTACAGTTTGTCTTTTTGTCTACCTGGGCCACCTGTGGATACAGCAGGTGACCACCATCTTTCCAGGAACCAGCCGATGAGGAAGTGTGGCCCTTTTTTGAATCAACAAACTCCATGAGTCCAACAGAGCAGTCATTGGCATGTCGTTCACTGACATGGGACATGGCTTTGGCCCCTTGTCTGGGTTGAGAGTCAACACTGCAGGCAGAGTATGCATAATACGAGCAACACCGACCGATGTTGCAGTCCATCAACTTGGCAGTTATGAAGCAATGGACAGCTATGTGATTTGAGGCGTGGTACTTCCAACAACTCACCTAATTAACTGGAGCCTTCGGCAATAACTCAGGCACCCCTTTAGACCCTGGATGCCCATATTTGTGGCTCCAGGTCCCTTCCTTGAGTGCCAGCAACTCTTCAGGAACTCCAGTATAGAGAAGGTACAGACCTTTGTTTCCCCAAGGACCTCTTTTCCATTTGGTACCTTTCTTTCATGCCCACCAAGTGTTTAACATTCTTCAAATCTGTCTGAGCGGCCCAGGACTGAACCGCCCTCAGAAAGGAGTAGATGAAGCTGTCCATGATGACCCTCCTGTGCTGGGGAGGAAGATTCAAGTTTCAACCACTTCTAAACCAGATGTAATAAGACAAACATTTGGGAGTGGCAAGGTTTGTCAACGTAATAGCCCCAGTGGTGCACCCGCTGCACTCTGACAGATTTACTCCTAAGCATGGCAAGATCTGTTTTCAAATTGGCGTACTATTTTGTATCCTGCAGAGCCAGGTCATAATAGGCCTTCTGCAGTTTCCCCTCTTAATATGGTGCCAGCACCTCCGCCCACTGCTCCAAAGGTAATTGCTCCTATTCCACCACCCTTTAAAAAACAGTCAAGAACAGTTCAACATCATCACCTTGTGTAATCTTTTGCATGGCTCTCCTTACCATCTTCTGCATGTGTGAATCATCACCTTGACTCGGGGGTGGAGCTATTTTCCTGGGGTGGAGCAGGATCATCATGCTGCTGTTGTTCTTGCTGCTGCTGTATCTGTTCTTGCTGCAACTGGAACTAATGCTGTCATGATTGACTCCTGGCTCAGCTGGAGCTGAGCCTTTTTTTTAGTTTCACTTCTGATGCAAGTCACATTAGGGGTTAATCCTTTCTGCCTCGTTCTGGAGGTCAGGCTGCTTTATTAGGGCACTGTTTCTCTTGGACTTCGCCAGTGATACTTCTGGCTCTGCTGTGTTCTGCTCTTGAGTGACCTGTTGTCTGCCCTGCCCCCTCCTGACCTCCGTGTTCACCTGACCTGTTAACCTCCTCTGTTGGCTGTTTCCATCAGTGTCTCTCCCGCTGTCTCCCTGTTCGTTCCTTATCTGTTTACCTTTATTCTGTCTTGTCTTCCCACTCCCCCTCGCTTCTAGGCTCTGATTTCCCGGCTACTGACTATTTGCTTCCCTCTGACTACGTTTAGACTTTGCCCTTGTGTACTTACAAGACCTCATGTTGTGACACGGCTTTCTGACGATTCTACTGCCATCTGGTGGGCTTGACTAGTATTACCTCTGCTAGGGAATTCCCTGCTCATACGTTTCCTCCACTTTTACGCCCCCTAGTGGTTTACCAGCTAACTACCTTCTCAGATAGTTTCAGGAATCCTCTCAGTCCCACATTACTGCGCTGTACTGCTATTGTACATCTTAGAGTACAGCGTGACAAATGCATTAGCAATTTATTGTTTTCCTGCTGGGCTTTCTGTTGCTGCTGCCATCGTTGTTGCTCTTGTGATTGCTGTTCCTGATGCTGCTGTCGCTGTTGGAGATTAGCCTGCTTTCACATTTTTACCCACGACATGCGGTTTCTCAGCGACAGTCACATGTGTCCCTAAGGATTAGTGCCCATGCTTATGCACCAACTGTAGGGATATGGCTCATTTCGTTGCAGTTTGAGGTAGACATGTGGAGCAGTTTTAGTAAAACATCCAGGCTGCTTTATGTAAACTTCATAAACCATTCAGGATAACAAAACCAAAACAGCCTTTTCATGCACAAAGGGAAAATATAAAACAAATAGTCTATACAGTGAGGGTCCACCTTCTCAGGTGAATGTGCAGCTCTCATTCCTCAATATAACTATAGGAACAAAGGGTATATAGCAGCAGTGATCATGAAACGAGGGCACCACTTGAACCTTAAGGTGCATAAAATCTCTGTTGACAGCCAGTGCCCAACAGGGTGAGATGAGAGTATTCAGGAATATCATCCCCTATTTTTATGGTAACATTTGTATTGTTTGTGTGTGAATATTGTGACTTCCATTACTCTTTTTAAATAAACTAATGGAAGGTATTTTTTTTTGGATATAATTTTTGGTGATTGAAAGTTTTTTCAATATATACGTATCACTGTCAGATTTCATACTAAAAGGGCATTGAACAGTCCCTCTTGAAACAATGGCCCTTGTCCCTTGACTCACCAAAGAAAGGAATAAGTCAGGCATAATTAAGAATAGTTCATTCTCCCACAAGAGGCCATATTTGCCTTAGTGATACTAAGCAATCACATTCCTCCTTCTTCTTAATTAGTTCTGGAAACTACTGGATCCTGGCGAGGGTCGTTGTTGATGAGGCTGGCAGACGTGATGGGCTTCCAGTTATTCTTCACTCATCGGGACAGTCTGTCGGCATTTCCATGATCTTTGCCTTTTCCATGTGAGACAGAAAAATTATAGGATTGTAAGGCCAGACGCCATCTGAGTAAATATACAAAGGTAAAATGCTTTGACAGAATAAAGACATGAAATACATCAGTGGGATGCTGTCTGTCATTTTGGAAATACCACCTGAGTTCCCGCCAATTTGATTTAGCCAACTCAATGGATTGTGGTCCATCATTATCGTGAACTCCTTCCCGTAGAAGTATGGCTGTATTTTTTTCAGGGCCCATAGTATGGCCAGGCATTCTTTTTTTATTCTGGCATATGCCCTCTCCCGGGCCAATTGGGAGAGATAGGTTATTATTACTGACCGTCGGCCCCCACTTAGCTGAGTCCAATATCCAATGCGTCTGTTTGAACAATGAACCGGTGGTGGAAGTTGGGAGCAGACAGAACTGAGCTTTGGGCTAGCTGGATTTTCAACTGAAGGAATGTGGACTCGCATCCTGGGGTTCAGATGAGGTTGAAGGTATACCTTTTGGTGGTGACATCAGAGAGAGGCATGGCTACTGTACTGTAATTGGGGAAAAACGTTCAATAATAATTTGAAAAAATTATTTATGTAATGATTACAATAAGATTCTTATAAGCAAATAAAGGATAAGAAAAACCCAGGCATGGTAAGCTTAATTTCAATAGTCAGGGGCTAATAAATAAGAACGATAAATGTAAAGTGGCCTCATCATTCACAATCATGCAACTTATCACTTGCAATTCCAAAGATTACTATCAAAATGCAGTCATTATGGTATTATAATGACAGATCCTACATCAGAGAGAAATGTAAGGGAACATGACATCTTCATGCATTGTGTTCTCATATCCCGATGTGTGTTACCTGTGTTTTCTGCAGATGGGACTTTCCTCTAGTGGGAAAGCTAAAACTCTTCTCATTAATCATAGCTTAAGCCCCTCTCAGCGGGAAGACCTGAGGTTAGTAATCATTTGAAAGTAAATTGGGTGAAAAATGGTTTTGGCAATAAGAAGTCTACATGTTATTCCCCAGTGCAGAGTTGAGTGGTGTGAAAACAGACCTTTCCAAGATGCTAAATGATCTGTCAGTGTTGAGAAGATATTTTCATTCATGTTTATGTCATGTGCTTTTCACAAGAGCAAACAGCTATGGGACCATGGAAGATAATTTGAAATTCAGACAAATTAGTTTTTTTATTTAAATTGTTTTAATTCATAGTAAAACAGAATCAATAATAATAATTGCATGTAACCGAATATAAAAGTAGGGTTTGGATAAAATATTTATTACTTCGAATGACACCATATATAATACTAGTAAACTGCTTGAGAGAATAAAACTATTAAATAAAAAATGTTAAAATATATATATGAAAAAAAGCCATCTAAAGTACATTCTCTATAGGACTGAGAATCACCATATTAGGCAATTCCAAATTAATATGGATATTCTGTTCAGTAAGGTACTCTTTTAAAAATGAAGAATTTTGGACTAAAGCAATATTTTTGTGGGAATTTTTTTTTTTTTTTGTAGGGCTCTACATTATAAAATTCTGTGAAGTACCTGAGGATTCAAAGTGCTCACCTCTGAATAAATACCTTGAAGGGTGTAGTTTCCAAAATGGGGTCACTTGTGGGGGTTTCCACTGTTTAAGCACATTAGGTAATCTGGAAACGCTACCTCTTTTCATTCCAGCAAATTCTACCCTAAAAAAATCTAATGGTGCCCTTTCCCTTTTGAGCCCTGCCATGCAACCAATCAGTAGATTTCTACCATATATGAGGTATCCTTATATTCAGGACAAATTGCACAACAAACTATATGGTCCATTTTCTCATGTTGCCCTTGTGAAAAATAAAAATTTGGAGCTAATAGAACATTTTTATGGGAACTATTGACACATGTCTTTAATTTCTGTGAAGCATCTAAACTGGTAATTAACTTCTTGAATTTGGTTTTGAGCAGTCTGAGGGGTGTAATTTTTAAAATTGTGTCACTTTTGGTTATTTTCCGTCACATAGGCACCTCAAAATTCCTTCAAATTTGATGTGGTCCTTAAAAAAATGGTTTTGCAAATTTTGTTTGAAAAATGAGAAATTGATGATAAACTTTTAACCCTTCTAACTTCTAACTTCCTAAGAAAAAAAAATGATGTTGAAATAATTATGCTGATGTGAAGTAAACATGTGTTAAATCTTATTTATTAACGATTTTATGTAATATACTACTATTTGGTTTAGGGGCATAACATTTCAAGTTTGGAAATTACAACGTTTTTGTAAAATTTTAATAAATAAATGCAAATCATAGTGACAGAAATTTGACACAAACATGAAGTACAATGTCTCTCAAAAAACATTCTCAGAATCAATGCAATACAGTTAGGTCCAGAAATATTTGGACAGTGACACAAGTTTTGTTATTTTATCTGTTTACAAAAACATGTTCAGAAATACAATTATATATATATAATATGGGCTGAAAGTGCACACTCCCAGCTGCAATATGAGAGTTTTCACATCCAAATCGGAGAAAGGGTTTAGGAATCATAGCTCTGTAATGCATAGCCTCCTCTTTTTCAAGGGACCAAAAGTAATTGGACAAGGGACTCTAAGGGCTGCAATTAACTCTGAAGGCATCTCCCTCGTTAACCTGTAATCAATGAAGTAGTTAAAAGGTCTGGGGTTGATTACAGGTGTGTGGTTTTGCATTTGGAAGTTGTTGCTGTGACCAGACAACATGCGGTCTAAGGAACTCTCAATTGAGGTGAAACAGAACATCCTGAGGATGAAAAAAAAGGAAAAATCCATCAGAGAGATAGCAGACATGCTTGGAGCAGCAAAATCAATAGTCGGGTACATTCTGAGAAAAAAGGAATTGACTGGTGAGCTTGGGAACTCAAAAAGGCCTGGGCGTCCACGGATGACAACAGTGGTGGATGATCGCCGCATACTTTCTTTGGTGAAGAAGAACCCGTTCACAACATCAACTGAAGTCCAGAACACTCTCAGTGAAGTAGGTGTATCTGTCTCTAAGTCAACAGTAAAGAGAAGACTCCATGAAAGTAAATACAAAGGGTTCACATCTAGATGCAAACCATTCATCAATTCCAAAAATAGACAGGCCAGAGTTAAATTTGCTGAAAAACACCTCATGAAGCCAGCTCAGTTCTGGAAAAGTATTCTATGGACAGATGAGACAAAGATCAACCTGTACCAGAATGATGGGAAGAAAAAAGTTTGGAGAAGAAAGGGAACGGCACATGATCCAAGGCACACCACATCCTCTGTAAAACATGGTGGAGGCAACGTGATGGCATGGGCATGCATGGCTTTCAATGGCACTGGGTCACTTGTGTTTATTGATGACATAACAGCAGACGAGTAGCCGGATGAATTCTGAAGTGTACCGGGATATACTTTCAGCCCAGATTCATCCACATGCCGCAAAGTTGATCGGACGGCGCTTCATAGTATAGATGGACAATGACCCCAAGCATACAGCCAAAGCTACCCAGGAGTTCATGAGTGCAAAAAAGTGGAACATTCTGCAATGGCCAAGTCAATCACCAGATCTTAACCCAATTGAGCATGCATTTCACTTGCTCAAATCCAGACTTAAGACGGAAAGACCCACAAACAAGCAAGACCTGAAGGCTGCGGCTGTAAAGGCCTGGCAAAGCATTAAGAAGGAGGAAACCCAGCGTTTGGTGATGTCCATGGGTTCCAGACTTAAGGCAGTGATTGCCTCCAAAGGATTCGCAACAAAATATTGAAAATAAAAATATTTTGTTTGGGTTTGGTTTATTTGTCCAATTACTTTTGACCTCCTAAAATGTGGAGTGTTTGTAAAGAAATGTGTACAATTCCTACAATTTCTATCAGATATTTTTGTTCAAACCTTCAAATTAAACGTTACAATCTGCACTTGAATTCTGTTGTAGAGATTTCATTTCAAATCCAATGTGGTGGCATGCAGAGCCCAACTCGCGAAAATTGTGTCACTGTCCAAATATTTCTAGACCTAACTGTATGTTGAAGTGTTCCAGAGTTATTACTCCATAACAAGACTGCTCAGAATTGAAAAATTGGCTTTTCAGAAGGTGAAAACAGGCTTTGGGGTTAATACATGACATAACAGAAAGAGACAAAAAATGCAGCATCAAAAATAAAATAAAACCAAATGTAATAAAAGTGCAGAAAAATGCATCTAAAAATGCAAGTAAACTAATTTAGCTATTAGATGTAAAAATGGTGCAGAAATTCTATAATATCAAAAACTCACCAAAAGCTCATAATGGGTATGTGGCCTTAGGGCATGTGTGCACGCTGTAGATTAGGTGCAGAAATTTTCGGCACCAAAAAACGTACCTTGATGCAGAAAAAACAACAAAATGCATGTGTTTTTGGTTTGTTTTTGATGTATTTTTGGGTGCTTTTTGTGAATTCAATGGCTTAAAGGGCTTAAAATCACAGGAAAAAAAAGGACCAACAATTGACATGCTGCTTCTTTTTTTTACACCAAAAACTGCAAGGAAAAAAGAAGCAACGTGCACATAGCATTTCTATTTTCTCATAGGCTTTGCTGGAATAAGGAAAGATGCAGATTTGGGCAACAAACTGCACAATAAACTGCACCAATAATGTATCGAAAACTGCACCATGCGCACAGGGCCTTAGAGGCTATAGGCTGTGTAACAATAAATACAAATCAATGTGACCTGATGTCATTTTTGTTCCATTTGTAACTATGAAGATAAATGACTATAAACAATATTTAAATTGTCATCAGTCCATGGAACATGTAATCTTATTATTACAGTAATTATTATTCTTTGTGGTCTGCACTAGAGTTGAGCGCGGTTCGTGGTTCGTGGTTCTCCAGTTCGCGCTTCGAGTGATTTTGGGGCTGTTCTAGATAGAACTAGAACTCGAACTTTTTGCTAAAGCTCGATACTTCTAGATACGTTCGAGAACGGTTCTAGCAGCAAAAAGCAGGGCTTTTTACAGCTACAGTGTGCAGGAGCCATCGCTGGCAGCCTGCCAGAAGCTGGTAACCAAGATAAACATCGGGTATCCAAGCAAAGCGCTTTGGTTAGTAACCCGATGTTTATCCTAGTTACGTGCAGGAAGCCCACACTTCCCCGCTCAGCTCGCTCCGCCCCCTCCTGCACGCGGCATGTACACATACATGCACACACACACACACACGTCCCCAGCCATGCAGTCCACGACACTGACGTCCTCCTGGCACTCTGCACACATGGTCCCGCTCGGCTTACCTGCGGTGATGAAGTCCCGACCTCAACGCTGTCACTGTTCTCCATGGCCGCCGCTTGTCACATCACCTTCTCTCGCTTCCGACCCGAGACTGACTAGCGGTGACGTCACGGGCCTCTCGCGATACTTGGCTGTGAAGGTCACTGAACTCAGTGACAGGTGCTGTCAGCAGTGCAGGAGATCAGCGCAGGTAATGTACCTCACTGACAGCAGCACTTGTCATGCTCTGCAGTGACCTGGGCTGACCCATTGATGTTAGCTCAGGTCACTGCACTGCTCTCCCAGCCAATGGGGAACATCCTGCTCTTCATTGACTGGGACAGTGTGGATCGTCATGGCAACCCCTTGGATTACACCAGACCTGGATTTGTTTTTCTTTCTAATAAATTGGTTAAAGAGGGAATGTATTGGGGAGTATTTTTTCAAATAAAAATGTGTTTGTCGTCTATTTTTTTTAATTACTGACTGGGTTGGTGATGTCGGGTATCTGATAGACGCCTGACCTCACCAACCCCAGGGCTTGATGCCAGGTGACATTACACATCTGGTATTAACCCCATATATTACCCCGTTTGCCACCGCACCAGGGCGCGGGATGAGCTGGGGCGAAGCACCAGGATTGGCACATCTAATGGATGCACCACTTCTGGGGCAGCTGCGGCCTGCTAGTTTTAGGCTGGGGATAGTCCAATAACCATGGACCTCCCTAGTCTGAGAATATCAGACCCCAGCTGTCTGCTTTACCTTGGCTGGTGATCCAATTTTGGGGGGACCCCGACGTGTTTTTTTTTTTAATTATTTATTTAATTTAAAATAACAGCGTGGGGTGCCCTCAGTTTTGGATTACCAGCCAAGGTGAGGTTGCCAGCTGTGGTCTGCAGGCTGCAGCCGTCTGCTTTACCCTAGCTGGCTACAAAAATAGGGGGAACCCTACGTCATTTTTTTTTTTTTCATTTTTTTGGCTAAATACAAAGCTAAGCACCCCTTAGTGCCACATGAAAGGCACCAAAGGGTGCAAAATTACAAAATGCAGGAGAGTGGGACATTATGTGTCTTTCTGCCATTATAATGACAGAAAAGACTGATATGAAGTGCACAAGCACAAGAAAATCACCAGAGCGCTCTACGCTGTGAAAAGCAGTAGAAAATGGCACTGGAGTGAACATGTGACCGCCTCATGTAGGATGAAGCTATGGATCCTGGGTACATTTATGCATTTACCCTCCTTCAGTTTTTTGCAGTACACAAAAAAAACGGAAGGCACACGGATGACAAACAGATGACATACGGACCGTCTACGGAACGGAAACGGTTCCACATGGATGCACCCGTGAAAAAAAACGGACTGTTTTTTGCAGACCGCAAAAATGGATCGGTTGTGTTAATGTAGCCTTATTCTGATCTGCCGTTTATAAACAGCAGGCAGAAATAAGTGAATAATGCCCCCCCAGCGTCAGAAAATCTCCAGGGTTTCAGGGCTAGCTGAGACCCTGGAGATCATGATTCAGGACGGTTTTTCCGGTCCCCGCTCACATGATCACCAGTATACACCGTACACCGATGATCACGTTACAGTAAATGACATCGCCGGTATAAAATTATTTATCTCCCATCTGGCATGAACAAACATGATAAATCTCCTCCCCGGTCCCCTCCGGTCCCCCGGTGTCGCCAAAGTGCCCCCCCCTGATGCCCTCCCAGAAATCCAAGATGGCCGCGCGCACAGCAGCGTGCCGGCCGCATTCACCCTACTTCTCTGATTTCTGTTGCATGTGCCATGACACATGCGACAGAAAACTCCTCCCCAGGCCCTGCCAGGTCACCCTCTATAACCCCACCGGTGTTGCCCGGTGTCCCACGGTACCTGTGCAGCGTTGATGCCCCCACGGCCCTCTCCTTCACAATAGACGCTGCCGCATGCACAGAGCGGCTGTCAGCTCAGCTTCCTGTGTTCAGACACAGTGAGTGGTGGTTATGCATCTGTAAGCTAAATGGGTGGCACGGTGGCTCAGTGGTTTGCACTGCAGTCTTACAGCACTGAGGTCCTGGGTTCAATTCTCACCAAGGACACCATCTGCAAGGAGTTTGTATATTCTCCCCGTGTTTCCTCCGGGTACTCCGGTTTCCTCCCACACTCCAAAGACATACAGCGGTATGGAATTAATAACGCTATATAAATGAATAAATTATTATTATTACTGCAATGCCCTGCTCATGAGGTAAGGAACATAATTGATCAGGATAGCTATATACTACTTTTCCAAATGGAGGGATTTGCTTTTATAGTTTCCCTGCTGAACGACTACCAAACATGAGAGTCCACTATACGCCACAAGAAAACACATCTAAATAGCGAGCTCTGTTGTTAAGTATTCATTCAGCTGGATAACTGGACTTAAAGGGGTATTCCATCTCCAAGATCCTATCCCCAATATATAGTAGGTGGAATAGCAATAATATCAGCAAATACCAATATTTGGAAATGTAGAATAGTTCTCCTGATTAGGCATGCCCTTACCTCATGGGCAGGGCATTGCAGCTTTGGTAGCAACCATTACGACATGGACTCTGCTGCTGTGGACCCGGGGAGAGTGAGTGCAGATTCATTGCACCCACACTCCTCACATGAAGGGTCTGCACTCCTAGAAAATGGGGGATACGTTCCCTGAGTGTCTCCCCCCCCATATTCTAGACGGTCCAGAGTCATCGTGGGACCCCTTTATTTTTTTTCTTACAAGAAATTGGTGAAAGAGGAAATGTTTTGGGGACTGTTTTTTCAAATAAATTTCTTTTGTCGATTTTTTTTTTGTTAGTACTGACAGTTTATGATGTTGGGTATCTAATAGACGCCATGACATCACAAACTGCTGGGCTTGATGTCAGGTGACCTTACAGCTAGTATCAACCCGATTTATTACCCCATTTGCCACTGCACCAGGGCACGGGATGAGCTGGGGTGAAGCGCCAGAATTGGCGCATCTAGTGGATGCGCCACGTCTGGGGTGCCTGTGGCCTGCTATTTTTAGGCTGTGAAGGCCCAATAACTATGGACCTTCCCACCCTGAGAATACCAGACCACAGCTGTCCGCTTTACCTTGGCTGGTGATCCAATTTGGGGGGGACCCTACTTTTTTGTGTAATTATTAATATTTATAAAATAATTATAAAAAAAGAGCCTGGGGAGACCTCCACATTGGATCCCCAACCACGGTAAAGCTGCCAGCTGTGGTTTTCAGGCTACAGCTGTCTGCTTTACCCTAGCTGGCTATCAAAAATGGGGGGACCCAACGTCATTTTTTTTTTAACTATTTTTTAAATAGAAAAAATTAATGGGCTTCCCTGTATTTTGATTGCCAACCAAGGTAACGGCAGGCAGATGGGGGTGGCAACCCATAGCTCTCTGCTTTATCTGCGCTGAGAATCAAAAATACCGCGGAGCGCTACGTCATTTTTTTTAAAGATTTATTTTTACAGCACTGTGATGTCCAGCAATCAAAATACAGGGAAGCTCATTTTGTTTTTAGTTATTTAAATAAATAATTAAAAAAAATATATATGGGCTCCCGCTGCATTTTTTGTATTGCTAGCTAAGGGTAATCCAAGCAGCTACTGGCTGCTAACCCCCACTGCTTGGTGTTACCTTCACTGGCAATGTAAAATCCAGGGAAGCATTTTTTATTTTTTTTGCCAAAAAACTACAAAAAAAGGACGTGAGCTTCGCTATATTTTTGTATGCTAGCCAGGTATAGCAGGCAGGTGCTGGAAGAGTTGGATACAGCGCCAGAAGATGGCGCTTCTATGAAAGTGCCATTTTCTGAGGCGGCTGCAGACTGCAATTCGTAGCAGTGGGGCCCAGAAAGCTCACACCAACCTGTGCTGCGGATTCCAATCCCCAGCTGCCTAGTTGTACCTGGCTGGACACAAAAATGGGGCGAAGCCTACGTCATTTGTTTTCTAATTATTTCATGAAATTCATGAAATAATAAAAAAAGGGCTTCCCTTTATTTTTGGTTCCCAGCCGGGTATAAATAGGCAACTGGGGGTTGGGGGCAGCCGTACCTGCCTGCTGTACCTGGCTAGCATACAAAAATATGGCGAAGCCCACATAATTTCAGGGGGCAAAAAACTTCTGCATACAGTCCTGGATGGAGTATGCTGAGCCTTGTAGTTCTGCAGCTGCTGTCTGTCTGTATGGAGAAGAGCAGACAGCAGCTGCAGAACTACAAGGCTCAGCATACTCCATCCAGGACTGAATTTTAATTGAGATTTTTTAAAATAAAAAATCCCCAATAAACCAGCGCTGATAAGAGGTTTTTTTATTAATATTTTATACTTTTTATTGCTATCCTTGTTTTAGACACAAATTTATTCAAAACAATTCACACAATAGAACAAGGAAAAAGAAAGAAGAATAAACCACATATGGTAGAAATAAAAATAAAAGTAAAAATAAAGAATAAGTAATTGATAGTGCAGCAAACAGATACCAGGTGTCTGGTTGCAGTACCCCGGCCGGTAGTAGAGCAATTATTAAATCTAGTATAGTATATTAAGTGATGCTTCAAGGCATATGATATTTAATGCCAATTGAAACTATCACTGCAATATGATTTTTCAGATACCTGGAGAGTTTTTTTTTCAATCCATAAGCAAAAAGGTTTTTAATAGAGGCTTAAATTATAAGCAGCAATTTTAGCGTTCCAAGTGCCTTTAAATGAATTTGAAGAAACTGCACTTCAGGATTGTAGTGAGGATGAGGTGCCCCAGCTCATCAAGTGTTCCAATAGGAGTTTACCTCATCCTCACTACAATCCTGAAGTGCAGTTTCTTCAAAGTCATTTAAAGGCACTTGGAACGCTAAAATTGCTGCCTGAACTTCTCTGGAATGCACTGTGACGCCCCTGGACTATCAGGTTGTCACAGGGTATTGCATAATCTACCCTCCCGTGCAGTATCCACCTCCCTCTTGGTTATGGGTCTCTAACCAAATGGTGTTGCCTACAACAGCAAATCAAATCCTAGATACACCCTGCACCACACCCACCAGACACCAGTGGACGGCTTGAGTGGAATAGAGTCCACCTGAGGGGTCAGGGAGGGGAGGTGAGGAGTGTAGTCAGTAGTCAGTTGTGAGGAGGAGGGAAGTAGTGAGGTGGTGGAGAGTAGCCCTCGAGCTATGAGGAGCTCTGAGAAGGTCGGGAGCGGTGAATCCCATAAGGAAACTGTCTAGGTTACAAACAGTGGTCTGTGCCTAGAGGAGTCAGGCCTCATTGGTCACAGGGGATCGTGGCAAGGGACTCAGATCTGTCGAGAAGGATAGCCGGCGGCCTTGCACCATCAACGGTCCGTGACTGAGGCACGATGGGGTACATGGACCCTAGGTCGGGGAGTAGCTGCATGCAACCCGATAATTTACCCATGGGGAATGGAGCCTTCAAGATTCATTCCCAACCGCTACAAAATTGGGGCACTAGTGCAACGTGGGGGATAGGACTTTCCACCCAAAAGAGTCCAGAAAATCCCAAGCGTTAGCACTGAGAGCAAGCTCCCACACTTAGCCACAGTGGGGAGCGGGACCTGGCAAGTTTCACACTACCAGGACCACCAGAGAAGTAAATTTAGTTCCAGGAGGCAGGTCACAGATCACCAGGCAGCACCATTGGGGATGGGACCCGAACTAGCTCCCCTCAGTGGCAGCGGTGTCCAGAAATTTGGTTTACCCGGTTGTCGGTGTCTGCTAAATGAACTGAGTGAGTACAAGAGTGACCCCTGCATCCCACGGCCTTATCCCTACACTGAGTCCCAGGGCATTCCCCCCTACCCATGGAGGGTTCCAACACCTTGCTTCCCTGTTCCATCATCCCTGGGTGCTCCCAACTGCAGCGGTGGTACTCCTAATTACCACACACCACGGGTGGCGTCACAAACGCTATAATCCCTTGTAAATACCCCCCTTCATTTGAGTGGCTGCACGACCCCCATATCCGGAGACCCTCGAGCCACTGAGAACCCGGATCCGAGCAGCTCGGCTGCTTCCACGGGGGTAGCACACACTACCCAGGAATGTTCTAATAATTCCCAATACCCAGTTTTATGTGTGCTCTAAAAACACTTTTCTTTAGATTGGCCTATCACCTCATTTCACTTATGTAACTATTCACAATTTGCCCTAACAAAATTTTCTTCCAAATCTGGACCCTCGTAACATTCATTTACACACCCTACATGCACTTAACCCCTTCGCGACCAAGGATGTAACAGTACCTCCTTGGACTCCTCCATGCCTTTAATGTTGACTCACTTTTTGAAAGGACCAGGAGGACGGGTAGGCCCAGGAGGTGGATCCACTGGACTGAGCACCCCACCGAGGGCAAGGTGCCCGGTAGCCGGAGCACTACGGGTAGCAGGACAATCCGTTCAGAGGAGTGGAGTGAAGAAGTCCGTGGGACCACGGAGTCTCTGAAGGTAGTCCGGGTGAAGGAGCTCAGGTTTGGAGGCCGAGATGATGTCAGGCAGAGTCCGGAACCAGCTGAGCGAGGAGGTCAGTCACCACATGGATCCAGGGATCGGAGATGGTAGGGACTGACGAGATGGCGGACAGACACCGTTCGGGGTTCTGGAACCGTCAGGACCGGTTGGCGAGACAGGGACGACTCTACAAGAGAGATAGGTGAGTACGGGACAAGGCACAGGGAGACCTGACTCCTAGCTTAGCAAACACGAAGAACAGGCCTCGCCCACTTGGAAAGGAACCCCCTATATACCCTGTACCTGAATCTTCAATATCCTGTTGGAGGACGCTGGCCCTTTAAGAGAGGGTCAATGACCGCGCGCGCGCCCTAATGCGCATGCGCGAGGCCCGGGTGCCAGAAGCCAGAGCAGGAAGCGGTGCACAGGAGGCAGGAGTGCCGGGCTGGCTCAGCATCGCAGACGGGCGCCGGGAGCGGGGACCGGGTTGCCTGGAGGACGCAGGTGAGGGAGCATGGAGGCTGTGGAGTGGGGGACCGGGGAGCGTGGCACGGGAGCAAGGAAGCATGGCACGGGAGCCGGGGATCGTGACACGGGAGCGGGGAAGCGTGGCAGGGGAGCCGGAGAAGCGTGGCAGGGGAGCCGGGGAAGCGTGGCAGGGAAGCCGGGGAAGCGTGGCAGGAGAGCCGTGGAGCGTGGCACGGGAGCTGGGGAGCGTGACACTTTTCCTTGCACATGTCTGATATGATCAGCAGACATGTGCAGCTAACAGGCGCAGGTGGATCGTAGAAGCGCCAGCTCCTATTAACTAGGTAAATCCCACTGTCAATCTTTGGCAGCGCAATTTAACACGCGCCGGCGGGGAGCGTATCATTCTCCGCAACCATCAGTGGTCCCATGATGTGATCACAGGGTGCTGATGAGTTGTTATGACAGCCAGGGGTCAGTTGATGACCCCTCTCTCTGTTATGACGAACTTCCTGTGAACACCAGCAGAGCACAAGGGTTCACAAGAGGTGATCCTTTGTGCTGTCTAGGGCAGAGCAGATGCACAGCTCTGTACAACACAAGAGAGCGGACAGTGGCCACTTTAAGTCCCCTAATCGGTCTAGTATAAGCAATTAAAAGAGAAAAATTATATTATATATATATACAGTATATATGTATAATATATATATATATATATATATATATATATATATATATATATATATACAGTACAGACCAAAAGTTTGGACACACCTTCTCATTCAAAGAGTTTTCTTTATTTTCAGGATTCTGAAAATTGTACATTCACATTGAAAGCATCAAAACTATCAATTAAAACACGTGGAATGAAATACTTAAAAAAGTGTGACACAACTGAAAATATGTCTTATATTCTGGGTTCTTCAAAGTAGCCACCTTTTGCTTTCATTACTACTTTGCACACTCTTGGCATTCTCTTGATGAGCTTCAAGAAGTAGTCACCGGAAATGGTCTTCCAACAGTCTTGAAAGAGTTCCCAGAGATGCTTAGCACTTTTTGGCCTTTTTGACTTTACTCTGCGGTCCAGCTCACCCCAAAGCATCTCGATTAGATTCAGGTCTGGTGACTGTGGAGACCAGGTCATCTGGCGTAGCACCCTATCACTCTCCTTCTTAGTCAAATAGCCCTTACATAGCCTGGAGGTGTGTTTGGGGTCATTGTCCTATTGAAAAATAAATGATGGTCCAACTACACGCAAACCGGATGGAATAGCATGCTGCTGCAAGATGCTGTGGTAGCGATGCTGGTTCAGTATGCCTTCACTTTTGAAAAAATCCCCAACAGTGTCACCAGCAAAGCACCCCCACACCATCACACCTCCTCCTCCTCCATGCTTCACGGTGGGAACCAGGCATGTAGAGTCCATCCGTTCACCTTTTCTACAAAGACACGGTGGTTGGATCCAAAGATCTCAAATTTGGACTCATCAGACCAAAGCACAGATTTCCATTGGTCTAATGTCCATTCCTTGTGTTCTTTAGCCCAAACAAGTCTCTTCTGCTTGTTGCCTGTCATTATCAGTGGTTTCCTAGCAGCTCTTTTACCATGAATGCATGCTGCACAAAGTCTCCTCTTAACAGTTGTTCTAGAGATGAGAAGGTGTGTCCAAACTTTTGGTCTGTACTGTATATATATATATATATATATATATATATATATATATATATATATATATATATATATATGTGACGCCCTGGCCTATCATATCGTCACAGGGTATTGTGCAATCTGCCCTTCTGCACAGTATCCAGCCTCCTAGGTTAACGGATCCCAGTCCGTTGGTGTTGTTAACAGATTGTCTAATCAAAGTCCGAGGAACACTTCCCACTTGAACCTACAGACACACCATTGGGGGGCCTGAAAGGAATAGGGCCGCCCAAATGGGGGTTGGTGAGGAGAAAGTGAGGACAGTGACAGTTGAGAGTGAAGGAGAGAGGAGGTGAAGTGGCTCTCGTGACGAGAGGCCACGGAGGAGAGCTCCTGTATACTAGGTGGCAGACGGTGGTCTGGGCCTGGTAGCAGCTGGAATCCGTCGCAGGAGACAGTGTCAAGGGGCACGGACTGCCGAGGAGGGCAGCCGGCGGCCTTGAGCTATCACCGGGCAGGGGCCAGGGCACGATGGGGTACGTGGACCCCAGGCCAGAAAGTAGCTTCACGCGTTGCGGTAATTTACCCGACGGGTTTGAAGACTTCAAGTGTCATCCCCAACTCGCTCCAAAATCGGGGTACTAGGGCACCGATGGGATTGGACTTTCCCACTACAGTCCAAAGAAATCCTACGCATGAACCCTAAGAGAAAGCTCACTCCATTAGCCATACGGGTGAGCGAGAGCCTGAGAGTTTCATACCAATGGGTCCAATCGAGACTAAGGTGCAAGGGATAGGGTCACAGACCAACAACAACACCAAGGGCATGGATCCAGGCGTGTTCCTCGCAGACTACGGTGGTGTTCAGAACTTTGGTTTACAAGCTGTCGGTGTTGGAAACCCCTGCACCTACTCCCCAACGGCACCCAAACACCATCAATCATCAATGGGCCCCGGGACATAAACCCCCTACCCACAGAGGGGTTAAACATCAGGCTGCCACACCATCGTCACCGGGCTCCCCAACGGCAGCGGTGGTCCCTCACATTACCACGCACCGTGGGTGGCGTCATGAACTTTCCAAAATCCTCCTGTACATATCTCCCCCCTTTCTTTTAATCGAGTGGCCGCGCGACCCCCGGGTCCGGAGACCCCCTCGAGCCATCACGGATCCGGAACCGAGCGGTGGCAGCAACCCAGCTGCTCGCACAGGGGCGGTACATATATATATATATATAATAAATGAAATTAAAACACAAAAGTTCAAATCACACTTGGTTTGTGCTATTGAAAATAAAAAAATAATAAAAAAGTACACATATGTGGTATTGCCAAGTTCAGAAATGCCTGATGTATCAAAATATAAATTAAATTAATCTGATCGGTAAACTGAGTAACCATAAAATCTTTTTATAAATGCCAAAATTACATTTTTGTGGTCACCACAACATTGCAAAAAAATAAAATAAGAGGCAATCAAAATACTGACCATACACAAAAATGGTATAATTAAAAATGTCAGCTCAAGACACAAAAGATAAGCTGTCACACAGCCTTAGATCTCGAAAAATGATAACGCTACGGGTCTTGGAAAGTGGCGACAAAAGCGCAATTTTTTGGGACAAATTTCTGATTTTTTTTCTTTCACCATTTAAATAAAACAAAAACTATATGTTTGGTATTCACTAACTCATACTGACCTGGGGAATCATACTGATGGGTCAGTTTTGCCATAAAGTGAACAGGGTAAATAAAACAACACAAAACATTGTGGAATTGCAGGTTTTTTTTACAATTTCACCACACTTGGAATTTTTTTCCTATTTTCAATACACAATATGGTAAAATCAATGGTGTCATTCAAATGTACCACTGATCCTGCAAAAACAAGCCTATAATGATGGAAAAATATAAAAGTTATGGCTCTTGGAAGAAGGAGAGGAAAAACGAAAAAAGAAAATTACCTTGGGGTGATGGGGTTTATGCCACTCTGTATCTGTACACAAAACATTAACCATGACATACAAAGCCATGCACAACCTGTCTCCTCCCTACATCTGTGACCTAGTCTCCCGGTACCTACCTGCACGCAACCTTAGATCCTCACAAGATCTCCTTCTCTGCTCCTCTCTTATTTCCTCTTCCCACAATCGTGTACAAGATTTCTCCCGTGCATCCCCCATACTCTGGAACGCTCTACCTCAGCACATCAGACTCTCCACTACCGTGGAAAGCTTCAAGAGGAACCTCAAGACCCACCTCTTCCAACAAGCCTACAACCTACAATAGCCCTCAGCCCAGTAGACCACTGCGCAACCAGCTCTGTCCTCACCTATTGTACCATCACCCATTCCCTGTAGACTGTGAGCCCTCGCGGGCAGGGTCCTCTCTCCTCCTATACCAGTCTGTCTTGTACTGTTAATGATTGTTGTACGTATACCCTCTTTCACTTGTAAAGCGCCATGGAATAAATGGCGCTATAATAATAAATAATAATAATAATAATAATACTGGCTGGGGACCAGTTCATGCAGCATTATATAAGAATAATATTTAGTCACTTATATAGCACTATTAGTTCCACAGGACATTACATAAATTGGCATCACTGTCCCCATTGGGGCTCACAAGCTAAATTGCCTATCTGCATGTCTTTGGAGTGTGGGAGGAAACCAGAGAACCTGCAGGGAACCCATGCAAACACGGGGAGAACATACAAACTCCTTGCAGATGTTATCCTTGGTGGGATTTGAACCCAGAACCCCAGCGCTGCAAGACTGCAGTGCTAACCACTGAGCCACCGTGCCGCCAGTATGAGTACTCTATGGCTGGAGCATACAATATGAACACTTTTACCATTCATCCTTCGTGTTTCCCCTATTTCCTCATAGATTGCTAGCTTGTGAGCAGGGCTTTCACTCCTCTTGTGTTACTCGCTAATGTCTTATATTGCCTGTACATGTCTTCTCTGAATTGTAAAGTGCTATGGAATATGTTGGCGCTATAGAAATAAAAATAATAATTATTATACTTGTGTCCATATTTGTAGATTTCTTCACTCATCGTATGATGATCATGGCTGAATCCAGCAAATTAACAGATTGAGAAGTGAAATGAAGATAAATGAACCTTCGATGTGAACATGGTTGATCTGGTCTAGTCTCAGCAGTGAGCTAAAATCCTAGTTTGTTTTCATGGCGTGCGATACACCAGACACACCAGCAATTCATATTTATTTCCTTTTGATCAGTTGCTCCCAACAGGTCAATAAGGATAAAATAAACTATTTTTCCGAGCCTTTCTATGCCAGCTGACAAGACTGGCTGCACAGTAATGAGCCTACCTCCTCGATGGCAGTTAATCACCATATTGCTGCAACGTGAAGGCATATTTATTTCTGCAGAATATCCCTCATATTTTAGGTGTGCCTTTCTGTGATGTCCTGGTAATAAACAAGGCCATTAAGATAAGGGACATTTCAGCAAAGATAAAGAGCTCACAATTGACACTCCCTTAATAAGGCATGGTTTTGTTCTGCTGTTTGATGTCAGGTCGAAGACTCATAATCCCAGACGTGTCATGCTCAGTTAGCGGATAACAGATTGTCAAAAAAAAGCAATAAATCTTCTTGCCATTAACTGCTGTGCAGAGCTGCCATACTAAAGGAGACATGCACGATAATTCAGTATGATGAGTGTGGCCGGCGGCAACCTTCTGGACTATGGAAACCAGCAGGGGCGTGTTAGTAGCAGTGGATTTGGATTGTTGCCTAGATGGGCCGGGCTTATATATGTGCCATCATTGATCTGACAAGCACACTTATGAGTGTCAACAGAATAGGGAATATTGAACAGTTTTATATAGATCCACGTGCAAAGTTCATAAGCAGTTTCTTTGCTTTAGAAGAAATGTCATCAATGGATTTTGTTATTCTTAACTCTTATGCGTTTCAGTAAATCCTCTACTCCAAATCTGACATCTGGAAAGATGACTAAACAGTAGGTAAGTTGCCCTTGACTGAACAGTAGAGCGTATACCATATGAGTTCAACAAGGATTCCATTCTGGCGATTTCACTTGTCATCAAGGATTTTATCACCACTCCCTGTTAAATTACCACATGCTTTTCTTAATAGCAATGTTGTTTAGAGTATACATACTATTAATAAACATACAATACAGACATGGCTGAAAGTATTGGTACCCTTATAATTGTTCCAGAAAATTAAATATTTCTCCCTGAAATTTATTGCAACATTACACATTTTGTCATGCACATGTTTAATTCCTTTGTGTATATCTAGAACAACACAAAAAAAAAGAGAAAAAAAAGGCTAATTGGACACAAACAACCACATTTGGGCTGGACAAAGTTGTTGGCACCTTTCCAAAATTCTGGGTACCCAACTTTGTTTCAAGCCTGTGATGCAAGTTCAAACTCACCTGTGGCAATAAACAGATGTGGGCAATATGAAAATCACACCTGAAACCAGATAAAAAAAAGGGGAGAAGTTAACTCAATTTTTTAACCTTGTGTCTGTGTGCCACACTAAGCATGGAGACCAGAAAGAGGATAAGAGAACTGTCTGAGGACTTGAGAACCAGAATTGTTCTGCTTCTCAAGTCCTCCAGAACCGGAACAATTTCAAGGTTACAAGGCCATCTCCAGGGATCTTGATGTTCCTTTGTTCACAGTGCACAACATAATCAAGAAGGTTACAACCCATAGCATTGTAGCTAATCTCCCTGGATGTGGACGGCAGAGAAAAGTTGATGAAATTTTGTAATGGAGGATAGTCCAGATGGTGGATAAGCAGTCCCAATCAAGGGTACATCATTGTCATTGTGAACTATCTGTCGACATTTGAATGAATTAAAAACGCTATGACAGGAGACTCAGGAGGACCCCACTTCTGATACAGAGACGTATAAAAAAGCTAGACTGCAGTTTGCACAATATACGTAAGTAAGCCAAAATGTTTCTGGAAAAGTGTCAAATGTGGTGGTGGTTCAAATATGTTTTGGGGTTGTCTTGCTGCCTTTGGCGCTTTGTGCCTTGACTATGTTCAAGTAGAGATGAGCGAACCTGTTCGATAAAGATTTGACAATTTTAAATTTGGTATGAGCCTTATCACATTTGTTCGAGCTCAGTAACCTCGAACACTTTCCCCAAAAGTCGGCGATCTTCTTTTTTGTTTAGTTTAGCCCCCGATTACTGTCTGCATTTTGCAAAAATGCTTTTGTAATAACATTTTCTGCTTTGTATAGGGTTGTGGTGCGGTCTGATGAATGGGGGGATGTGTAAAATCAGTGGAGGGGACGGGGACTTGGGAGAAGGCTTTTTGGTGTGTGGCGCCATTTTTTTTCTTTACTTTATTTGCAGATATTCTTGCAGCCAATTACAGTGCAGCAAACATCCCCAAGGTTCATACACAAGGGCTTCTGTGAAGTCACATGTCCGTGTGCATATAAATTGATTCCCTTTAAGCTGAAGAAGCCAATAATTTTGTCCAGACCATTTTGGGGGTTTTGTGTGAAATTATGTCCAATTTGCCTTTTTTCTCTGTTTTTTGTGTTGTACATACAAAGGAAGTAAATATATGTATAACAAAATATGTGTAATTGCAATAATTGTATTGGAGAAGTACTTTATTTTCTTGAACAATTTCATAGGTGCCACCACTTTCAGCCATGACTGTATAGGTTTTATATTCTTTATGCTGCTTTCATCTGAGGTTCCATAACCAAAATTTATACTTCGAGAACTCTGCTTCTCTTCTTCTAGAATACAAAGTGCAGTAATCCTCTAGCTGCCACTAGACTGACGTTCTAGAACTACTTCACACTGGTAAACTCCGTGACGTCATTGATGTATAGACCTAAAAGCCTCTGTAGAAAACTTTATACACCAAATTCTTGCACCAAATCTGCATCTTCTGGCAAAAAATTGCATACTGTTTTGATAAAATTTTGAGGCATTTTTTTGCTAGGAAATGCACATTTCATGTAGAAATTTGATGTATATATTCCATCATCAAATCTGCATCTCATAGCAGAAGATCACACAAAAACATTCTTCACTCGATTTCAGTGCGGTTTTCTGCTACCAGATGCAAGTTTGATGCAGAAATCTGGTGCAGACATTTCTGCAAAAAATTTGCATCTCCTAAAAGAGAACTTCACCTAAACTAAAACTCGCGATTTTGTTGCAATTTTGATGCATTTTTTGCTAGGAGATGCAGATTTGCAACCAAGTAGTCAATGTGCACACATTGCCTAATTTGGTATTCTGGCATTGAGTTCAATGACTTCGTCTGAGATGAGGTCACTGATTTCATTGAGTTCACCTCAGGTCAGTTCACCTGAGGTCACAGCTACGATACCGTGGGAACTTCCAGTTGTAACCTCATGTGAACTAGTGACATCACTGCTCACAGCTGCATCTCTATCAGTGTGCCCCTGACAGTTGCAGTGTGTGGTCACGTTTTCTAATGTGACCACGCACTGTGACCTCAGATGTAGCAGAGCCAGGATCGTGGTGAGATGTCGTGTAGATTATGTTGGATCTGAATGGGTTTTGTTTTTTGGGAGATTAAATTCATGAAAGAGGGTGTTTTTTTTAATAAAGGATTCTTCTCTGCGTGTTTGTGTTTATTTCTTTAGATTTACAGGATAAGTAATAGGGGTCTCATAGACCCCCACCCATTACAACATCAGGGCATGATAGCAGCTGAGAAATAGCAGCTGTCATTAACCCCTTATAGTACACCGATTACCACCGCACTAGGACAATCGTGATGAGTCAGCTAAAGCGCCAGAATTTGGTCGCATCTAATGGATGCCGCAATTCTGGGTGGTTGTGGGCTGCTATTTTAGGCTGGAGAGGACCCATTAACCATGGACCTCTCCAGCCTGAGAATACCAGCCCTCAGATGTCAGCTTTATCTTGGCTCTGTATCAAAATTGGGGGTACTGCACTCCGGATTTTTAAATTATTTATTTAAATAATTTATTTAAATAATTAGGTCCATAATCAGCTTACATATCACACACGGCTTGGGGCAGCAGTCTGGAGCTGTATGCTTTTCTGCGCTGAGCATCTATACACAGGGCACCTTATGTCATTTTTTCAATTTATTTTGACACTTTACTCAGGCAGACAGAGAGTCTCTGTGAGGGCAACCAATCAGAGACGTCGGCGCACCAGCAGTCTGACTGCAGCCAATCACAGATGCTGTTGTGACGCCTCTGCAGGTAACCAGGTGTCACAAAATAAGGTGACAACAAAGCAACAGCTCAGGTCCAACATGACTGTGCCACACACTAGTATACCAGGACATTTACACTCACAAACAGTGTGGGAGACCCCCCTTAGAGCCAGGCTGGGCACTGTGAGCTAACAGGCAGCCAACTGGGAAGGGAGGGACCAGACCTGGGGGAGGAGAGAGTGACCTGGGAAGTGTGGGTAAACAGGAGGAGTTAGTTAGTTGGTAAGAGTGAGAGAGGAAGGAGTAGAAAGGAGAGGAGTGAGAAGTGAGCGGTAGAAAAAGGACAGGTGTCAAGACAGACAACAGAATCTTGACACACAGGGAAAATAGCAAAGACCTGAGTAGAAAGGTCATCCACTCAGAGGAGAAAGTAGCTGGAGAGCAAGAGAGCAAGCTCCAAGGACAGAGAGATCCTGTGGGGTGGACATCCAGGGCTCACAGTACTTTTCATGCACGGGGTGCAGATTAGAGATGAGCGAACCGGCCGTGGTTCGGCTCGAGTTCGGTTCGTCAAACGGAGGTCTCGTTCGAGTTCAGTTCGGCGAACGTTCGACGAACCGAACTCGAACCAATAGGATATAATGGGAGGCAATCACAAACACATAAAAAAGCATTATAAATGTACACATACAGTTAATAAACATTGCCATAACACTTACCGGTCCCCGCGATCCCTCCTGCACTCTGTCTCCTGCCGCTATTCCATCCGATGATCGCTGAATCCTCCCGGTGACCAGCACTGCTAGCAGTGATGCAGGACCTATCGTGACGTCAAAATAGCCATGTGACCAGTCACGTGGCTATTATCTCATTGGCTACAGACTGGTCACATGGCTTTGACGTCATGTCCTGTCCTAGGTCCTGTCATTGCACTCTCCGGTACACGGTGCACATTTGTGTATCGCCGTGTACCGGCGACATGCTCTAGCACACAGTTGACTCCCCGTTCCATTAGGGACCGGCTGACACAGCCGGTCATTAACGGAGATCACCGTTGCCATAGCAACGCAGTTAGAGGTGACGTCACCGCTAACTGCGGCTCCGGGAATCACATGACGGAGCACCGTTGCTATGGTAACGCGTCTGTCAGCGTTACCGCTAACAGCCAGCAGCACTGATCTCTCACGGAGTGAAGGCTGCACGCTGCTTCCCGTGCAGCCTTCACGGAGTGAAGGCTGCACGGGAAGCAGCGTCTTCCCCCATGCAGCAGTGATGGAGCAGAGCTGCATTTGTTGAACGAGAAAGACAGAAGACCATGGATCGTGGAGGGCTGACAGGGGGTAATAAAGATGGAGTCTATACTGTGTCTGTGTATTTATTTCTATTAAAGTATTTTTTCTCTGTGTGGTGTCTTTTTTTTAACCCTTTATTGGAGATTCTTAATGGCCGGGTCAAACGTGCCTGACATTAAGAATCTCTGGCTTAATACTAGCTAGTAAAACAAAGCTAGTATTAACTCATTATTACCCAACAAGCCACCCGGCTTCAGGGCTGTTGGAAGAGTTGGATACAGCGCCAGATGATGACGCTTCTATGAAAGCTCCATTTTCTGGGGCGGCTGTGGACTGGAAATTCGCAGCAGAGGCACCCAGAAACCTCGGGCTAACCTGTGCTGCAGATTCCAATCCCCAGCTGCCTAGTTGTACCTGGCTGGACACAAAACTGGGGCGAAGCCCATGTCATTTGTTTTTTAATTATTTCATGAAATAAGTGAAATAATTAAAAAAAACGGGCTTCCCTATATTTTTGGTTCCCAGCCGGGTACAAATAGGCAACTGGGGGTTGGAGGCAGCCCGTGGCTGCCTGCTGTATCTGGCTAGCATACAAAAATATGGCGAAGCCCACGTCATTTTTTTGGTGGGCAAAAAACTACTGCATACAGTCCTGGATGGAGTATGCTGAGCCTTGTAGTTCTGCAGCTGCTGTCTGCTCTTCTCCATACAGACAGACAGCAGCTGCAGAACTACAAGGCTTAGCATACTCCATCCAGGACTGTATGCAGAAGTTTTTTGCCCCCTGAAAAAATTATGTGGGCTTCGCCATATTATTGTATGCTAGCCAGGTACAGCAGGCAGGTACGGCTGCCCCCAACCCCCAGTTGCCTATTTGTACCCGGCTGGGAACAAAAAATAAAGGGAAGCCCTTTTCTTATTATTTCATGAATTTCATGAAATACAGTCAGGGCCAGAAATATTTGGACAGTGACACAAGTTTTGTTATTTTAGCTGTTTACAAAAACATGTTCAGAAATACAATTATATATATAATATGGGCTGAAAGTGCACACTCCCAGCTGCAATATGAGAGTTTTCACATCCAAATCGGAGAAAGGGTTTAGGAATCATAGCTCTGTAATGCATAGCCTCCTCTTTTTAAAGGGACCAAAAGTAATTGGACAAGGGACTCTATGGGCTGCAATTAACGCTGAAGGCGTCTCCCTCGTTAACCTGTAATCAATGAAGTAGTTAAAAGGTCTGGGGTTGATTACAGGTGTGTGGTTTTGCATTTGGAAGTTGTTGCTGTGACCAGACAACATGCGGTCTAAGGAACTCTCAATTGAGGTGAAGCAGAACATCCTGAGGCTGAAAAAAAAGAAAAAATCCATCAGAGAGATAGCAGACATGCTTGGAGTAGCAAAATCAACAGTCGGGTACATTCTGAGAAAAAAGGAATTGACTGGTGAGCTTGGGAACTCAAAAAGGCCTGGGCATCCACGGATGACAACAGTGGTGGATGATCGCCGCATACTTTCTTTGGTGAAGAAGAACCCGTTCACAACATCAACTGAAGTCCAGAACACTCTCAGTGAAGTAGGTGTATCTGTCTCTAAGTCAACAGTAAAGAGAAGACTCCATGAAAGTAAATACAAAGGGTTCACATCTAGATGCAAACCATTCATCAATTCCAAAAATAGACAGGCCAGAGTTAAATTTGCTGAAAAACACCTCATCAAGCCAGCTCAGTTCTGGAAAAGTATTCTATGGACAGATGAGACAAAGATCAACCTGTACCAGAATGATGGGAAGAAAAAAGTTTGGAGAAGAAAGGGAACGGCACATGATCCAAGGCACACCACATCCTCTGTAAAACATGGTGGAGGCAACGTGATGGCATGGGCATGCATGGCTTTCAATGGCACTGGGTCACTTGTGTTTATTGATGACATAACAGCAGACAAGAGTAGCCGGATGAATTCTGAAGTGTACCGGGATATACTTTCAGCCCAGATTCAGCCAAATGCCTAAAAGTTGATCGGACGGCGCTTCATAGTACAGATGGACAATGACCCCAAGCATACAGCCAAAGCTACCCAGGAGTTCATGAGTGCAAAAAAGTGGAACATTCTACAATGGCCAAGTCAATCACCAGATCTTAACCCAATTGAGCATGCATTTCACTTGCTCAAATCCAGACTTAAGACGGAAAGACCCACAAACAAGCAAGACCTGAAGGCTGCGGCTGTAAAGGCCTGGCAAAGCATTAAGAAGGAGGAAACCCAGCGTTTGGTGATGTCCATGGGTTCCAGACTTAAGGCAGTGATTGCCTCCAAAGGATTCGCAACAAAATATTGAAAATAAAAATATTTTGTTTGGGTTTGGTTTATTTGTCCAATTACTTTTGACCTCCTAAAATGTGGAGTGTTTGTAAAGAAATGTGTACAATTCCTACAATTTCTATCAGATATTTTTGTTCAAACCTTCAAATTAAACGTTACAATCTGCACTTGAATTCTGTTGTAGAGGTTTCATTTCAAATCCAATGTGGTGGCATGCAGAGCCCAACTCGCGAAAATTGTGTCACTGTCCAAATATTTCTGGACCTAACTGTAATTAGAAAACAAATGACGTAGGCTTCGCCCCATTTTTGTGTCCAGCCAGGTACAACTAGGCAGCTGGGGATTGGAATCCACAGCACAGGTTGGCCTGAGCTTTCTGGGCCCCACTGCTGCGAATTGCAGTCTGCAGCCGCCTCAGAAAATGGCACTTTCATAGAAGCGCCATCTTCTGGCGCTGTATCCAACTCTTCCAGCACCTGCCTGCTATACCTGGCTAGCATACAAAAATATGGCGAAGCTCACGTCCTTTTTTTGTAGTTTTTTGGCAAAAAAAATAAAAAATGCTTCCCTGGATTTTCCATTGCCAGTGAAGGTAACACCAAGCAGTGGGGGTTAGCAGCCAGTAGCTGCTTGGATTACCCTTAGCTAGCAATACAAAAAATGCAGCGGGAGCCCATATATATTTTTTTTAATTATTTATTTAAATAACTAAAAACAAAAATGGGCTTCCCTGTATTTTGATTGCTGGACATCACAGTGCTGTAAAAATAAATCTTTAAAAAAAATGACGTAGCGCTCCGCGGTATTTTTGATTCTCAGCGCAGATAAAGCAGACAGCTATGGGTTGCCACCCCCATCTGCCTGCCGTTACCTTGGTTGGCAATCAAAATACAGGGAAGCCCATTAATTTTTTCTATTTAAAAAATAGTTAAAAAAAAAAATGACGTTGGGTTCCCCCATTTTTGATAGCCAGCTAGGGTAAAGCAGACAGCTGTAGCCTGAAAACCACAGCTGGCAGCTTTACCGTGGTTGGGGATCCAATGTGGAGGTCCCCCCAGGCTCTTTTTTTATAATTATTTTATAAATATTAATAATTACACAAAAAAAGTAGGGTCCCCCCCAAATTGGATCACCAGCCAAGGTAAAGGGGACAGCTGTGGTCTGGTATTCTCAGGGTGGGAAGGTCCATAGTTATTGGGCCTTCACAGCCTAAAAATAGCAGGCCGCCGGCACCCCAGACGTGGCGCATCCACTAGATGCGCCAATCCTGATGCTTCACCCCAGCTCATCCCGTGCCCTGGTGCAGTGGCAAATGGGGTAATAAATCGGGTTGATACTAGCTGTAAAGTCACCTGAGATCAAGCCCAGCAGTTTGTGATGTCATGGCGTCTATTAGATACCCAACATCATAAACTGTCAGTACTAACAAAAAAAAAAAATCGACAAAAGAAATTTATTTGAAAAAACAGTCCCCAAAACATTTCCTCTTTCACCAATTTATTGTAAGAAAAAAAATAAAGGGGTCCCACGACGACTCTGGACCCTCTAGAATATGGGGGAGAGACACTCAGGGAACGTATCCCCCATTTTCTAGGAGTGCAGACCCTTCATGTGAGGAGTGTGGGTGCAATGAATCTGCACTCACTCTCCCCAGGTCCACAGCAGCAGAATCCATGTCGTAATGGTTGCTACCAAAGCTGCAATGCCCTGCTCATGAGGTAAGGGCATGCCTAATCAGGAGAACTATTCTACATTTCCAAATATTGGTATTTGCTGATATTATTGCTATTCCACCTACTATATATTGGGGATAGGATCTTGGAGATGGAATACCCCTTTAAGTCCAGTTATCCAGCTGAATGAATACTTAACAACAGAGCTCGCTATTTAGATGTGTTTTCTTGTGGCGTATAACGGACTCTCATGTTTGGTAGTCGTTCAGCAGGGAAACTATAAAAGCAAATCCCTCCATTTGGAAATGTAGTATATAGCTCTCCTGATCAATTATGTTCCTTACCTCATGAGCAGGGCATTGCAGTAATAATAATAATTTATTAATTTATATAGCGTTATTAATTCCATAGCGCTGTATGTCTTTGGAGTGTGGGAGGAAACCGGAGTACCCGGAGGAAACCCACGCAAACCACTGAGCCACCGTGCCGCCCATTTAGCTTACAGATGCATAACCACCACTCACTGTGTCTGAACACAGGAAGCTGAGCTGACAGCCGCTCTGTGCATGCGGTAGCGTCTATTGTGAAGGAGAGGGCCGTGGGGTATCAACGCTGCACAGGTACCGTGGGACACCGGGGAACACTGGTGGGGTTATAGGGGGTGACCTGGCAGGGCCTGGGGAGGAGTAGGGTGAATGCGGCCGGTGCGCTGCTGTGCGCGCGGCCATCTTGGATTTCTGGGAGGGCATCAGGGGGGGCACTTTGGCGACACCGGGGGACCGGAGGGGATCGGGGAGGAGATTTATCATGTTTGTTCATGCCAGATGGGAGATAAATAATTTTTTACTGGCGCTGTCATTTACTGTAACGTGATCATCAGTGTACGGTGTATACCTGTGATCACGTGAGCGGGGACCGGAAAAAACGTCCTGAATCATGATCTCCATGGTCTCAGCTAGCCCTGAAACCCCGGAGATTTTCTGACGCTGGGGGGCGCTATTCACTTATTTCTGCCTGCTGTTTATAAACGACAGATCAGAATAAGGCTACATTAACATGACCGATCCATTTTTGCGGTCTGCAAAAAACAGTTCGTTTTTTTTCACGGGTGCATCCGTGTGGCATCCGTTTCCGTTCCGTAGATGGTCCGTATGTCATCTGTTTGTCATCCGTGTGCCTTCCGTTTTTTTTGTGTACTGCAAAAAAACTGAAGGAGGGAAAATACATAAATGTACCCAGGATCCATAGCTTCATCCTACATGTTTGTGCACTTCATATCAGTCTTTTCTGTCATTTGAAAAAACACACCCCAATACATTCCCTCTTTAACCAATTTATCAGAAAGAAAAACAAATCCAGGTCTGGTGTAATCCAAGGGGTTGCCATGACGATCCACACTGTCCCAGTCAATGAAGAGCAGGATGTTCCCCATTGGCTGGGAGAGCAGTGCAGTGACCTGAGCGAACATCAATGGGTCAGCCCAGGTCACTGCAGGGGATGACAAGTGCTGCTGTCAGTGAGGTACATTACCTGCGCTGATCTCCAGCACACTGACAGCACCTGTCACTGAGTTCAATGACCGCCGCCTTCACAGCCAAGTATCGCGAGTGGCCCGTGACGTCACCGCTAGTCAGTCTCGGGTCGGAAGTGAGAGAAGGTGATGTGACAAGCGGCGGCCATGGAGGACAGTGACAGCGCTGAGGTCGGGACTTCATCACCGCACGAAAGCCGAGCGGGACCATGTGTGCAGAGTGCAGGTGGGCGGAGCCATGTGTGCTGGCGGCGGAGTGTGAAGTGGGTGGCGCTGAGGACGTCAGTGTTGTGGACTACTTGGCTGGGGACAGGTGAGTGTGAGTGTGTGTGTGTGTGTGTGTGTATACATGCCGCGTGCAGGAGGGGGCGGAGTGAGCTGAGCGGGGAAGTGTGGGCTTCCTGCACGTAACTAGGATAAACATCGGGTTACTAACCAAAGTGCTTTGCTTGGATACCCGATGTTTATCTTGGTTACCAGCTTCTGGCAGGCTGCTAGCGATGGCTCCTGCACACTGTAGCTGTAAAAAGCCCTGCTTTTTGCTGCTAGAACCGTTCTCGAACGTATCTAGAACTATCGAGCTTTAGCAAAAAGCTCGAGTTCTAGTTCGATCTAGAACAGCCCCCAAAATCACTCGAGCCGTGAACTGGAGAACCTCGAACCGCGAACCGCGCTCAACTCTAGTGCAGATCTCAGAACAGACCAGGACTTCAAGCCATCTGTTAACTCTGGCAGGTGGGTGGGTTTCCAGGACTCCCCACTAAAGTCCGAGGCATCATCTGCAAAGAGGAGACTGGGAGAAATTCCCTTAAATAGTCCAAGCAGACTGCGGCAGGACCCAGACACCAGACGGACCTCCAGCAGCTCTATGCCAGGGTGTACTGACAAATACACCAGAGTGCAAAGGTGGGAGAGTGGCACCAGGTTGCCTGGCACAGCTATCAAGGACACGGCCGCACCTGGGATCCAGCACGTCCCTAGGGCGCGAATCCAGTAAGTAAAAACAACCAAACTGCACTCCCTGTCTGGACTGACTTATTGCCACGCGCTTCCATGTTAACCCTTCACCTACCCCTGGGGAAAAGCCTGCTCACGGAGGGCTCCATTATCCATGCTGCCCCCATCCATCATCCCCAGCGGGAACCCGCAGCGGCGACCCTACCATCCCTGGCCGTAAACCGCGAGTGATGTAGTCGGACTTTTTATTATTTTATTTTTTTTTTCATTTAAAACTGGTCAACGGTGCCCCCAGATCCGGAATCCCTCGAGCCACGGACCATCCCGATCCGAACAACTCGGCTGCCCCGGGTCGCGACATTGTCACAGATGGTGGGTGGGCTAAATAGTGATCATGCATGAGATGTAATGAGCGGGACCCAGAAGCAGTGTTACAGCCACACCACAGAGACTGGTATGTCCTGCCTTATACATTTTGTTTCCTTTTCTTTTTTAACAGTGATTTCCCTGGGCAATCACAACCATTGCAATATCTGGCACGGCTGCAATGGCTCTGGAAGTGCGCATAGTTTAAAAGCTTGTTGATTGGCTGCTCTGCTACCTTTCAACAAGCTTTATTCGGGTGACAATCCTGAACAGGAACTGGACATACAGTCAAAAAGTCTGTGTTCAGTGTTCAGTACCGGTACAGGCACCAAACTTTACAGTTTGGGTTCGCTCATCCCTACTCATCACCGCTCTTGTTGGGTCACAGAGAGCAGCATGAGACCCAGAAAGTCTCATCAGCAGTGAGGTCAGCAACTCTCAGCAGGTCTCGCACTCTCTTTTGTATGACTTGGTGAGAACGATGAAGAGCGGTAATGTTACAGATGTCATCACAGATTCGGGGGACGTCGTGTAACATGCCATGGACTACGTCAAAGCAGCCTGCATTTTCTTAAATAATAAATTGGCAAATGAGGACAGCATCTTGTTTTCTTTTCTTTACCTCTCTCTTTTTATGTCTTTCAGGTTCCCATTTGTCGACAACATGAGATTCGGTGCACTACTTCAAAGCTGCATAGCTCTTTTTTATAAATTGATAAACCATGGTAGGAGTCATGGAGTGATTTTTAAAATAAAATATTTTTGTGTGTGCTTTTGTTGTTTTTACTTACTCTTAATGGGGGTGTCTGATAGACACCTCTCCATTGCTAACCCATGGACTTTATACCAGCTGACATTACACAGCTTACATCAACCCCAAATTTTTTTAACCAGATTGCCAACGCACCAGGGCAATTGGGCAATTGGGAATAGCTAGGCAAAGCGCCAGAATTGGTGCATCTAATTTGTAGGCTGGGAAGGGCCAAAATAATCATAATCTTTCCTAGCCTGGTAATACAATCCTGCCGCTGTCTTGTCTACCTTGGATGATTATCAAAAATAGAGGCAACCCATATCATGTTTTTAAATAGTTTATTTATTATGTTAAAAAAAGGCTTTAAATACCCATTAGTGCCACATGAAAATCACTAAAAAGTGTTAGTGTATAAACCCTGCTCTAATCTAAGCTCTCCCTTCTACATGAACTGTACCTGAACTGCAGCGTGATGAGCATCATGCCCCATATGAGACCTAATGACACAATGCGATTGGCCAATCACAGTAATGCCAGTAGCCAACATGGTTACGGCATTACCATGTATGGCAGGCAATCCCTGCATTTTGATTGACTGTCTAACAGCTAGAAGACATGCAGGGTGGAGATGCATCCTTCTCGAGCAACCACGATAATACGCCAAGTAACAAGCCCGTCAGAGCACCCCAATACTCGATCAAGTGTCGAGTAGTGCCGAAAACACTCACTAATTACTACTAGACTTTGAGTGTTACTCATATTTTGATGTAGTTCAAGGTATGGAAGGAGACGGGTTGTAATGCCGCGCTATTCACCACTCTAGGATTATAAATGATTAATGTCTTTTATTTCATGCACAGGTCTACGCATTTCAGGAGTACTCAGTTCCCTTCATCAGGACATCAGGCAAAAGAACATCAAATCTGCTGGTTACATAGATAACCCACCATTACATACCACTGAAATGACGTGAAAGAAACACCCACAAAAGAAAACAACTTGGCTGGATGGTTTAAACTTAAAAATAAACAATGACGCATTATACAGATATAACCTAGAAATGTCAAAAATAATGTCAAAAATTACAAAGCAATTTCAGTATAGCAAGAAATGAAAAATAAAAAAATGTAAAAAGTAATAATGCATATAAATAAACATAGGGTACTTTGTAAACACTAGTTTTGATCAAAAAAGCGTAAAGCCATCCCATCGCGTCAAGGTGTACCCAAATCGGGACGATACCTAATACTTTCTAGTATTAAAACCTCATTAGTGTCAGAACAGACATCTATCTGAATAAGGGCAGAGAATGACTGGGTCCCAACTGGACTCAGCCATGGGAAGCATCATAGATGAAATACTAAACACACCCTTTACTGAGTACAAGAGACTAAAGAAAAAACAGAAAAATGAGTCGGCTATTGGTTGGTATCCATGATAATTACAAGCGTGTGTTCACAGTGGCCATTAAGTAAACACAATCAAAGGTAAAAATAATATGGATATATATACCCTGCTGTAAATATGTAGAAATCAATAGTGCATATAAATAAACCTAGGGTACTTAGTAAATACTATTTTTGATCAAAAAAGCAACAAGGTGTACCCAAGTTGAGTCCTAATAGATTATCAATTAAGTATTTTTTGAGCAAAGGTGGCCTTCTATGGTAGACGGACCACTAAAATTAGCTGCATATAAGATATTTAAAAAATTCTCTCCCAGATACGATGTTACCAAATGTATACTTTTTTCTTTTTCTTTTTACAGAAAAACTTTTTTTTTACTTTTTATTTTTTGCAAACCTTATTATTTTACTTAGGGCTCAGATTGCTCTCAGTCTAGTACAAACCTGTGGGGCAGTGTCCATCTGCGATTGATTTCTCATGTCATATCGGCATAAGAAATGAATCGCAGCATACTGCGTATGGCATCGACTTTTAGATCATATGTACCTATACAAGTCTATGGATGAGTGTGAAACATCGCACAGCACTCTCATGTCATCCTACCTCAGTGCGATATACGCTGAGACAGGCTGCGGAGGAGATGGGTAGAAAGTGTTCCTTCCCTCTTCTCCGCAGCTGTGATCCGATCACAAGATTGAATCACAGTGGCATGACCCTCAGCTGACACTCGCAGCAGAGGGTCATTAGCATATCACTTCCGATGCGAGAGTGGAACCGAGGCCTTAAGGCTGCTTTACACGTTACAATTTATCGTGCGATTGCATTTGCGATTGCACCCGCCCCCATCATTTGTGTGGCACAAGCAATTTGTTGCCCATGTCACACAATCCTGTAACCCCCCATCACACGTACTTACCTTCCGAACGACCTCGCTGTAGGCGGCGAACATCCACTTCCTAAAGGGGGAGGGACGTTCGGCGTCACAGCAACGTCACACAGCGGCCGGCCAATAGAAGCGGAGGGGCGGAGATGAGCGGGACATAAACATCCCGCCCACCTCCTTCCTTCCGCATTGCCGGCGGGACGCAGGTAAGCTGTGTTCATCGTTCCCGGGGGGGGGTCACATGGAGCAATGTGTGCTGCCTAGGGAACAATGAACAACCAGACGTTCGATTTTTAGAAAATGAGCGACGTGTCAACGATGAATGAGGTGAGTATTTCAGCTTGTTCACCGTCGCACATAGCTGTTACACGCTACGATATCACTAACGATGTCGGATGTGCGTCACTTACGAGTACGACGTGACCCTGCCGACATCTCGTTAGATATATCGTAGCTTGTAAAGCCCGCTTAAGTCTCCAAATCTCTGGTTTAATACTCTGCAATGCTTATACATTGCAGGGTATTCGATCACTCAATCACAAACAGGCAGGAGGTGTCATGTTTTGCTCAAGGCACCTGGTGACTCTGTAATCATTTTTCGGCCTGCCATGACCATTAAGACAATCGGCACAATGCAATCGCAATTGCTTTGTGTCAGTTGGAAGAGAGATCTCCTTCCCTCTAGTAAGCAGATTGATTCCGCTGTTACTAATGACAGCGGCATCAGAGGGATTAAATGCCTGCAATACTCACTAGTACCAATTGTAGGAGCTACTACAGGGTGTCAGTTATGATATATAACTGACATCCGCTGATGATTTTGCCAGCTCTGCTAGCATGCCATACATGTATGGGGAAGACGCACTTCCGTTTTATGTCATGAAGGGGTTAATCTGCTGACAAACTTTTTGAGGAGCACCGACCACAGCTTCCCAGATACTGTTCAGAGAGGTGTACTGTTTTCCTTTACCATAAATCTCTCAGTAGGAAGGGCCCACAAGTTCTAAATAGGGTTTAGGTCAGGTGAGAACGGGGGCTGTGTCATTATTCTTTCAACTTTAAGGCCTTTACTGGCTGGTCAAAGAGTGGAGTACTTCAATGTAAGCAATGAATCATTGTCCTGAATAAAATTCATGGCTTTCTTGAAAGATGCAGACTTTTTCTTGTACCACTGCTTGAATAATCTTTAATAATAACAGCCAATTTTAATAACTACAGCCAATAGCAGTACCCCACTTCCATTTTGCTGGTCTCTGAGTCTAAGAGGTCTGTGTCGTTACTGATCCAGCCATGGGACCTTCTATCTGGTCTGTCAAGAGTCACTCTCATATCATCAGTCAATAGACCTTGGAAAAATCTGTCTTCAGGTTTCTAGGCCCAGTCTTGACATTTCAATGTATTTGTCTTGTTTACTAGTAGTCTTGTTTCATCTTTCCTTATCTTGGCCATGTCTCTGAGCAATGAACACCTTGTACTTCTGAGCACTCATGTAAGTTGCAGGTCTGATAGTCTCGCGGGCGGGGAAGGACGCCGCTGCGCTCGCTAACGCTCGGGTCCGGCTCTGCTGCGATGGCTGCTCGGTGGCTCGAGCGGTGGGCCGGATCCGGGCACTCGAGTGGCGCTCCTTGCCCGTGAGTGAAAGGGGGGTAGTTTGGTTTGGGGATTTGGTCTGTGACGCCACCCACGGGTTGTGGTGAGGTTGGACACCACCGCTGCTGGTGACGGGGATCCCGGGAGCGATGGCAGGGAGCAGCTGGGATGTTGTTTTCTCCCTCCGTGGGTAGGGGTTGGTGGTCCCGGGGCCCGGTGAGATGGTACGCAAAGTCTCTGGTAAACCAAACGGCTGGATGGATGGGTCCCGCAGCCGGCTGCTGTGGCTTCTCCTGGACGGTTAGTGGTGGCTGCCTTTCCCTGCATCTTTGTGTATGTTCGGTCCCGATGGATTCCCACCGGTAACCCGCTCCCCAGCGTATATACAGTGCCTACAAGTAGTATTCAACCCCCTGCAGATTTAGCAGGTTTGATAAGATGCAAATAAGTTAGAGCCTGCAAACTTCAAACAAGAGCAGGATTTATTAACAGATGCATAAATCTTACAAACCAACAAATTATGTTGCTCAGTTAAATTTTAATAAATTTTCAACATAAAAGTGTGGGTCAATTATTATTCAATCCCTAGGTTTAATATTTTGTGGAATAACCCTTGTTTGCAATTACAGCTAATAATCGTCTTTTATAAGACCTGATCAGGCCGGCACAGGTCTCTGGAGTTATCTTGGCCCACTCCTCCATGCAGATCTTCTCCAAGTTATCTAGGTTCTTTGGGTGTCTCATGTGGACTTTAATCTTGAGCTCCTTCCACAAGTTTTCAATTGGGTTAAGGTCAGGAGACTGACTAGGCCACTGCAACACCTTGATTTTTTCCCTCTTGAACCAGGCCTTGGTTTTCTTGGCTGTGTGCTTTGGGTCGTTGTCTTTTTGGAAGATGAAATGACGACCCATCTTAAGATCCTTGATGGAGGAGCGGAGGTTCTTGGCCAAAATCTCCAGGTAGGCCGTACTATCCATCTTCCCATGGATGCGGACCAGGTGGCCAGGCCCCTTGGCTGAGAAACAGCCCCACAGCATGATGCTGCCACCACCATGCTTGACTGTAGGGATGGTATTCTTGGGGTCGTATGCAGTGCCATCCAGTCTCCAAACGTCATGTGTGTGGTTGGCACCAAAGATCTCGATCTTGGTCTCATCAGACCAGAGAACCTTGAACCAGTCTGTCTCAGAGTCCTCCAAGTGATCATCAGCAAACTGTAGACGAGCCTTGACATGATGCTTTGAAAGTAAAGGTACCTTACGGGCTCGTCTGGAACGGAGACCATTGCGGTGGAGTACGTTACTTATGGTATTGACTGAAACCAATGTCCCCACTGCCATGAGATCTTCCCGGAGCTCCTTCCTTGTTGTCCTTGGGTTAGCCTTGACTCTTCGGACAAGCCTGGCCTCGGCACGGGTGGAAACTTTCAAAGGCTGTCCAGGCCGTGGAAGGCTAACAGTAGTTCCATAAGCCTTCCACTCCGGATGATGCTCCCAACAGTGGAGACAGGTAGGGCCAACTCCTTGGAAAGGGTTTTGTACCCCTTGCCAGCCTTGTGACCCTCCATGATCTTGTCTCTGATGGCCTTGGAATGCTCCTTTGTCTTTCCCATGTTGACCAAGTATGAGTGCTGTTCACAAGTTTGGGGAGGGTCTTAATTAGTCAGAAAAGGCTGGAAAAAGAGATAATTAATCCAAACATGTGAAGCTCATTGTTCTTTGTCCTGAAATACTTCTTAATACTTTAGGGGAACCAAACAGAATTCTTGTGGTTTGAGGGGTTGAATAATAAATGACCCTCTGAATAAACTTTTCACAATTTAAAAAAAAAAAAAAAAAATAAGAAATAACATTCTTTTTTGCTGCAGTGCATTTCACACTTCCAGGCTGATCTACAGTCCAAATGTCACAATGCCAAGTTAATTCCGAATGTGTAAACCTGCTAAATCTGCAGGGGGTTGAATACTACTTGTAGGCACTGTATATGCCGGAGGAGCCCTTTTGCCCGCAGGCTCTGGCCCTTGGAACTCTAGCTGTGGCGGTAGCTGTATTTCCTTTTGCTGGTCGGACGGTTGCCTTCAATCGGGTCTTGGCTGTTAGGAAACCCCTGGGGTTCCGGTCACTGACGGATTTGACCTCTAATGGCGACTCCAAGCCTGGTCGGGGTCCATAGGCCCTGCCTGTGTGTGCTGGCTTCACTTCGCTCCCAGCGCTCGGGTCCGGCGCTGCTGCGATGGCTGCTCGGTGGCTCGAGCAGTGGGCCGGATCCGGGGACTCGAGCGGCGCTCCTCACCCGTGAGTGAAAGGGGGGTAGTTTGGTTTGGGGATTTGGTCCGTGATGCCACCCACGGGTTGTGGTGAGGTTGGACACCACCGCTGCTGGTAACGGGGATCCTGGGAGCGATGGCAGGGAGCAGCTGGGATGTTGTTTTCCCCCTCCGTGGGTTGGGGTTGGTGGTCCCGGGGCCCGGTGAGATGACGAGGAGGCAGGGTTGGATGGGTGCAGGGTCGCTTGGACTGCGCAGCGCGGTGCCAGATGGCACGGTAGTACTCACTCAGCCACAAAGGTATGCAAAGTCTCTGGTAAACCAAACGGCTGGATGGACAGGTCCCGCAGCCGGCTGCTGTGGCTTCTCCTGGACGGTTAGTGGTGGCTGCCTTTCCCTGCACCTTTGTGTATGTTCAGTCCCGATGGATTCCCACCGGTTAGCCGCTCCCCAGCGTATATATATGCCGGAGGAGCCCTTTTGCCCGCAGGCTCTGGCCCTTGGAACTCTAGCTGTGGCGGTAGCTGTATTTCCATTTGCTGGTCAGACGGTCCCCCTCAATCGCGTCTTGGCTGTTATGAAACCCCTGGGGTTCCGGTCATTGACGGATTTGACCTCTAATGGCGACTCCAAGCCTGGTCGGGGTCCGTAGGCCCTGCCTGTGTGTGCTGGCTTCACTTCGCTCCCTGGTTCGGTACCGGTGGGCCACCGCCCGTCCCCGGTCCTACGGTTCTGCGTTGATCCGCCTCTCCTGCAGACGGCCACCACCGTCTGCCAACCTTGCTCTTGGTGCCCAGGCCACACACCCGGACAGTCTGCTCCTCTACTACTACTTCACTCCTCTCTCTTCCACTTCCCTAACTGATCTGCTCTCACTCCCTTTTCCCGCCTCCAGGACTGTGAACTCCTCAGTGGGTGGGGCCAACCGCCTGGCTCCACCCCACCTGGTGTGGACATCAGCCCCTGGAGGGAGGCAACAAGGATTTTGTGTCTGGCTGATGTGCCTGTCTCAGGGTGGGGGTGTATGTTGTAGTACCTGTGACGACCTGGCTAGTCGAGGGTGCCACAATAGCACTGCAGGATAAAAAGATCCTCACATTTGATTTTTCTCAAATCTTTGGCAGGTGAGTCTTTTTATCAATACTTTTTTTGCAATTATGTTGACCATTTGCAACAAACTTTTGATGGTTCTAGGATCACAACCCAATATCTTAGCAATGTCATGAGTTCTGCATCCGTTTGTAAGACTTTTAGTATTTTATTTACTTCTTAGAGTTAGTTATTGACATGATGATTAGGGGAGAGCGGGGATCGGGCTCCTAGCCTGGCCCTCAGACTAGAGAGGCCCTGGTTATCCCTTATTTCTGAGTTACCTCTGATGGTGAGGGTGCCTGCTCCTGACCAGACCTGATCTAGTACCCCTTCCCTCCCTACCCTGGGGGTGGTGGGGAGGCACAGGAGCGTCTCAACACCAACAGTAATAGAAAAACAGGGGAAACCAAAACTCTATCACATAGCACGTTTACACAGATTTGTCAGACAACAAATGATAAGAAGGAAAACAAAGAGCAGGGAGGAAATAACCAGATGATAGGAGGAATTCCACAGCACACCAAGCAACATGCAGTACATCACCAGTTACTGGAACAACACAGCACAGGGACCAGTTTGGCAAAAAGGAATAGTCTGCATGGGAAGAAAAATTCTTCCATCTTAAAACTGCGGGGAGTAACTGTGATAGGTCTCCCGCAACATGTGATCCGCAGAAATTACCTCCTTGTAGTGCAATCACTAATGAGCACACAGCTGGTCAACGCCCGAGCCTGCCTGTGTTAGGGTACCGTCACACTTTAGCGATGCAGCAGCGATCCCACCAGCGATCTGACCTGGTCAGGATCGCTGCTGCATCGCTACATGGTCGCTGGTGAGCTGTCAAACAGGCAGATCTCACCAGCAACCAGTGACCAGCCCCCAGCCAGCAGCGATGTGGAAGCGACGCTGCGCTTGCACGGAGCCGGCGTCTGGAAGCTGCGAACACTGCTAACTAAGGTAAACATCGGGTATGGTTACCCGATGTTTACCTTAGTTACCAGTGCACACCGCTTAGCGCTGGCTCCCTGCACTCGTAGCCACAGCACACATCGGATTAATAAGCAAACCTTTGCTTATTTACCCGATGTGTCCTGCCAGCTCGTGTGCAGGGAGCAGGGAGTTGGCACTGGCAGCGTGAGAGCTGCAGATGGTGGTAACGAAGGTAAATATCGGGTAACCACTTTGGTTACCCGATGTTTACCTTGGTTACAGCTTACCGCAGGCTGTCAGACGCCGGCTCCTGCTCCCTGCACATTCAGGATTGTTGCTCTCTCGCTGTCACACACAGCGATGTGTGCTTATCAGCGGGAGAGCAACAATAAAAAAACGAACCAGGGCTGTGTGTAACGAGCAGCGATCTCACAGCAGGGGCCAGATCGCTGCTCAGTGTCACACACAGCGAGATCGCTAATGAGGTCACTGCTGCGTCACAAAAACCGTGACTCAGCAGTGATCTCAGCAGCGATCTCGCTGTGTGTGAAGCACCCCTTAGGCTACTTTCACACATCCGGTCTTTGCTCTGCGGGACAATACGGCGCTCTGCAGAAAAACAGCAACCTTTTTTTTGCCGCCGGTTGCATTTTTTTTTGCATAGACTTACATTAGTGCCAGATTGTGCCGCATGGGCTTGCGTTCGGTCCGGTTTTTGCTACATGCGGCAGATTTAGCCGATGTCGCGGCCGGATGGAATGTTGCCTGCAATGTTTTTTTGCTCCGCCAAAAAAAACGCATCGCGCCGTATCCGGCCTCTGCGGCGCATTTTTCAATGCATGCCTATGGACGCCGGATGCAGCGCGATGCGGAAAAAAACGCATCCGGCCGCCACATGCGGTTTCTTCTACTGCGCACGCTCAGCAGCGTGCCGAAACCGGAAAAAAATGGACGGGCCACATGTAAAAACTTATGCAAAGGATGTGGTGTTTTCGCCGCATCCGTTGCATAGGTTTCACAGCCGGATTGAGCCGCACTGCTCAAACCGGATGTGTGAAAGTAGCCTTAGGCTATGTGCGCACTTTGCTTTTTACCTGCATTTTACCTGCTTTTTCAACTGCAGCGTTTAATGCCAAAATGGTTGTGTTCTGCTTTTCAAGCAAAGTCTACGGGAATTTGGGTTTCTTGTCCGCACTTTGCAGTTCAAACTGCAGCCTTTTTGTTGCAGAACTTTGGTCAAAAACTCTGCTTTGCAGGGCAAAACCCAAATGGCAAAAACAATTGTCCTGTTTTTGTTTTTGCCATTTGGGTTTTGCCCTGCAAAGGTGAGTTTTTGACCGAAGTTCTGCAACAAAAAGGTTGCAGTTTGAACTGCAAAGTGCGGACAAGAAACCCAAATTCCCATAGACTTTGCTTGAAAAGCAGAACACAACCATTTTGGCATTAAACGCTGCAGTTGAAAAAGCAGCAAAAAAGCAGGTAAAAAGCAAAGTGCGCACATAGCCTTAGGGTATGTGCGCACGTTGCTTTTTACCTGCTTTTTACCTGCTTTTTTGCTGCTTTTTCTTCTGCGCTGTTTAATGCCAAAATGGATGTGTTCTTCTATTCAAGCAAAGTCTATGGGAATTTGGGTTTCTTGTTCACACTATGTTGTTCAAAATGCTGCCTTTTTGTGGCAGAACTTTGGTCAAAAACTCAGCTTTGCAGTGCAAAACCCAAATGGCAAAAACAATTGACATGTTGCTTCTTTGAAAAGCTGAGTTTTTGACCAAAGTTCTGCCACAAAAAGGCAGCATTTTGAACAACATAGTGTGAACAAGAAACCCAAATTCCCATAGACTTTGCTTGAATAGAAGAACACATCCATTTTGGCATTAAACAGCGCAGAAGAAAAAGCAGCAAAAAAGCAGGTAAAAAGCAGGTAAAAAGCAACGTGCGCACATACCCTTAGGCTGCTATCACACATCAGTTTTTGGGCATCAGGCACGATCCGGCAATAAAACTGATGCGACGGATTCGGCGAAAAAATGGATCAGTTGCATCAGTTTTTTCCATCAGTTCTATCAGTTTTTTGACAGATCCGGTGTGATTCTGAGCATGCTCAATTAAAAAAAACGGATCCGGTGGCCGGATCCGGTTTTTTGACGCATTACGCCAGATCCGGCGTCTATAGGCTTCCATTATAAAACATGCACGATCCGGCGCAATCCGTTTTTTTTGCCGGACACAAAAACATTCACTTCAACGCTTCATCCGGCCTCCGGACAAGTAAATTTTGGCAGATCTGGCAAAAAACAGATGAAACGCAAGGCCATCCGGCACAATCCGCTGCTAATGAAAGTCTATGGGGGGAAAACGGATCCGGCGGCAGTAGACGCTGGATCCGTTTTTTCATGTTTTTGCCGGATTGTGCCTGATGGCAAAAAACTGATGTGTGAAAGCAGCCTAACTCAGAAGCACCAGAAAAAGTATAGAGTGGAGTGTCATGGTCTGTAGCCTGAACAGCATATGATGCTGCCATGACACTTGGCGAGTTTATAGCTAATCACTATGTGACAGTTATATCTCCTTTTTGGCACATTTTTCCTTAGGACAACAAGCTACCTAATAAATCTACACACCTTGACAAAGGATGTTGATATCTCAGGCCACACCCTCAATTTACAAAACAACCCCACCAAAATATACGGTGAAAATGAATGATTATCTTCACCCAGAACATTGGACTTCAAAATTGCTTAATGGTGCTTTAGCACATTAAAGGGGTATTCTCAAATATGAAGGATAGGGAATATTTTCTTAATCTCTAGGGGTTCTGGCAATTGGAAACCTCACCGATCCCAAGAATCTGGGTTCTTTATGGACCTGTGGTCAGTCATGCACATTGACATTCCAGTCATTCATATGGGAGTGCCAAAGTAAGTTGAGCACTGCAATCTCCTGTAGTCCCAATAAGTATGAATGGATCTGAAGTGCGCACCATTAACTATCATTCCATCATCATGCCTGATTCTCAGGATCAGTGTGAGCTCCAGCGATCACACTACTAACGATCAGGAAGTTATCACCTATTCCATCAGTGGCGTAACTACTGCGGTCGCAGCGGTATGGAGGCCTTGGTGGGGGGGTTGGCTACATGACTCATGGAGGCCTTCGAGGGGGCTGGCTGCATGACTCGTTGATGTCTTGGGGGGGCTGGCTGCATGACACCTGGAGGCCTTGGAGGGGCTGGCTGCATGACACATGGAGGCCTTGGGGGGGCTGGCTGCATGACACATGGAGGTCCTGGGGGGCTGGCTGCATGACACATGGAGGTCCTGGGGGGGCTTGTTGAATAACACATGGAGGCCCTGGGGGGCTGGCTGCATGACACATGGAGGCCCTAGGGGGCTGGCTGCATGACACATGGAGGCCCTGGGGGGGCTGGTTGCATGATACGTGGAGGCCCTGGGGGAGCTGGCTGTATGATACATGGAGGCCCTGAGGGGGCTGGCTGCATGATACATGGAGGCCCTGGGGGGGCTGGCTGCATGATACATGGAGGCTCTGGGGGGGGGGAACTGGCTACATGATACATGGAGGCCTGGGGGTGCTGGCTGCATGATACATGGAGATCTATGGGGCTACATGATGCATGGAGGTCTATGGGGCTGCATAATAAACATGAAGGACACCTTATACATGGAATATAGGGGTGCATGATACATGGAGGAGTATGTGGCTGCATAATACAATATGAAGATTTATGGGGCTGCATTATAATACATATAGGACTATGGGGGTTACATTATAATATATGGAGGACTATGAAGGCTACCTTATGCATGGACTATGGGGGGGTGTTATAACACATGGAGGACTATGTGGTGCAGTATAATATATGGAGAACTATGGGGTGAATTATCACATGGAGAACTATGGGAAATTCACTATAATAATTGAAGGGCTATGAAGGCTAGTTTATACATGACGATCTATGAGGGTGCATTATAATATATGGAGGACTATGTGGTGCAGTATAATATATGGTGAACTATGGGGTGAATTATAATATATGGAGGATTATCAGGTGACTTATAATACATGGAGAACTATGGGAAATGCATTATAATACATGTAAGACTATGGAGGTGCATTCTAATATATGAAGGGTTATGTGAGATCCGTTATACAATATGGAAGGCTATGTGTGGGCCACTATAGTATTTGGAGAACTATATACGAGGGGGGACAAAGATACAAGCATGGGGTGGGAATGTTTTGTGCTGAGGGAAAAAGGCTCTTTCCCTCAGCATCCAGCTTTCCCATGCTTTGCTATACATCTTCTCTCAGCACCCAGCTTTCCCATGCTCTGATATGGGAAAGCTGGGTGCTGAGGGAAATATGTATAGCAGAGCATGGGAAAGCTGGGTGCCGAGGACAAGATGGATATCAGAACATGGGAAATCAGGGTGCTGATAGAGGGATTTCAGATCATGGGAATCCTGGTTGCTGTGGGTAAAAGCCAAGTGTCAGCATCATTATCCTGTACCCCGAGTGTCAGTGTCATTATCCGGTACCCTAAGTGTCGGTATATGTTGAGGGTAGCCCGAGTCCAAATTTTGTACCAGGGCCCATCATACTCTAGTTACGCCACTGTATCCCATGATAAATAACACCCCTTTTAGAGGTTGCTTATTATGCCAAATTAAAAGAATGGTAGAAGGAGGAGTAAATATTCTTTCCTGTTAAATAGCAAAAACATTAAACATGCTCATTTACAGTCAATTACATTGTGAATAATTTCTAATTGCCCCTAATGAGTGTTTATTGACTTTCCATAGATAAAGGTTTTTACTTAAGAACCTGTAAAGACATTTCTGCAAGTTAATGATAAATGAAAGGTTTCATGGTGTGTATTCAAATGGTTGTATATAGTATTGGTGGACTAAATATTTAACTTGTCATGAGATGTTGACCTTTGACAACATGGAGCCTCTATCCTGAAAAGCTGCTACATTTTCAAAGAAGAAAATAATTTATTGTTATAAATCTTTCTTTCTTGAGCTTTATTCTAGTCCACAACATTATATGATACATAGCCTTCTCAAATAATTCACACAGGGCTGAGAGAGGTCAGCCGGCGACACATCTCCTGGCAGGTGGTCCATCACAGTGCATAAAGCTTGGTAGCTGCAAGGGGCTTCAAAGTCGTGGTTGAAAGTAAAAGCTGTGTATCATTGTGCTCTCTCCTTTTAATTTGAGGGCAGGCATGCTACAACATGACAGATTGCTGTCCTACCACTGAACTCTTTGTTATCTTTTAGAGTTCCACTATTATATATATCTTTGATCCAAAAGAACTCATGTACAGGTGTCCCATGGAATGGATTCTGGTTTATATGTAAAACAAATTAAAAATGCTATAACACTTCTACATATTTTCATAAGTTGTCAGATTCAGTTATGGAATGAGCCATATCTCAATGATTTTGACCTCCGGAGTTCAAATATGATAATGAAAATTTTTAGTTATCTTCTGTATTTGATATCAACGAGTTTTCCTTATACTGCATAAACGTTTTGGTACTTTGAAACATTATATTTGCAAATGAAAGATGCAGAATATATTGTTATTCAAATTTTCTGATATTTATATTAAGGAAACATTAGTAGAGATGAGCGATGTTCGAGGTTTGCCAATTTCATGTTCGAGTAATTTTGGGGGGTGTTCGAGACGTTCGACGAACTCAAGCTTTTTGCTAAAAGCTCGACAGTTCGAGTTACGTTCGAGAACGGTTTGATCAACAAAAAGCCTAGCTAGTTACTAGCTGGCTTCTCACTGTAATAGTGTGAGTTACTGTGAATCACGCTATTATCAAAATTCAGCGTATAGTGTGCGGGGGGGGGCAGGGTTTAGATCAGTGCTGCTGCTGAGTGCTGAGAGAATGCCGATCGCCATTTTTTTTTTCCCCCTAACCGTGCGTACAGTGGGGCGGGCCAGGCTGTCAGCCAATCACAGAGACACACACTGCAAAGTGTATTTTTGCCAGACAAGCAAGGGCATGTGTCATAGGCTGTGCATGTCACATGTCCTTGCCTTATAAGACACGGCCATTTTCCCCTTCGCCGCCATTATCTCTCTGCTGCGTGTGGGTGACAGTCACCGCTCCCGCTGCTGCTGCTGTGTGTGCTATAGAGATACAGTGCAATCTACACAGCGCTTTAGGGATTAGGGACTACTGGTTATTTCAGCCCTTTTCAGGGCTGATTTACAGGCGTTCATAGCCATAGCTGCTAGGCAGGTCCATGCAAACACTGTGTAGGGTTTTAGATAACAGCGTCTGGCTACCTCAGCTCAGGCAATTCCTTGCTGCATTTTTTCATTAGCAGGGATAGAAAGTGAGGCTTCCTTTGCTGTCCTGCTACCTACAGCACCCGTGCATTCTACCCACCTGCCCATTTTTGCCACGTTATTTTATTTCCCCAAAGAGCTGACACTTTTTGAGGCATCCTAAAAGTGTCTGGAATACTAAGTTAGTGTTCCTTTTCTTTCCCCTGACCCACAGCACCCGTGCATTCTACGCACCTGCCCATTTTTGCCATGCAATTTTATTTCCCTAAAGAGCTGACACTTTTTGTGGCATCCTAAAAGTGTCTGGAATACTGAGTTAGCGTTCCTTTGCTGTCCACTGCCCCACAGCACCCGTGCATTCTACCCACCTGCCCATTATTGCCACGCAATTTTATTTCCCCAAAGAGCTGACACTTTTAATGGCATCCTAAAAGTGTCTGGAATACTAAATTAGTGTTCCTTTGCTGTCCACTGACCCACAGCACCCGTGCATTCTACCCACCTGCCCATTTTTGCTACGCAATTTTATTTCCCCAAAGAGCTGACACTTTTTGTGGCATCCTAAAAGTGTCTGGAATACTAAGTTAGTGTTCCTTTGATGTCCACTGATCCACAGCACCCGTGTATTCTACCCACCTGCCCATTTTTGCCATGCAATTTTATTTCCCCAAAGAGCTGACACTTTTTGGTGCATCCTAAAAGTGTCTGGAATAATAAGTTAGTTTTCCTTTGCTGTCCACTGACCCACAGCACCCGTGCATTCTAGTGCCGCCACTGTTAGGGGCATACTCCAATTGTCTGGGATACTACCTTAGTGTTCCTTTGTTGCCAAGCAAGGTACACCACATGTGCATTCTACACCCCTCTCCATTTCTGCTACGCAATTTTAATTTACAAAAGTGCTGCCACTGTTGGGGGCATACTCCAATTGTCTGGGATACTACTTTAGGCCCCCTTCACACGTCCGTGATACACGTGCGTGTTTGGTCCGTTTCCGTATATACCGGAGACACGGCCAAACGTGCACCAATGTTAATCTATGATTGTGGTCACACGTGCGTTATTTCATTATGTCCGTGTGTGCGTGTCCGTGATCCGTATGTGTTTGCGTTTTGCACGGATGCATGTCCGTTATCTGCATGGAGTACGCACACGTGGACACAATGAAAGTCTAGGGGTATATGCACACACGTTAGTAAACACGTATGCATCTACCTATAGTCCGTGTCTGTTTGGTGTTTTTATTTCTAGTGATGTCGGCCATTTTTTCTATTTCTGTGTATGTCGGTCAATCTCCCTGAGTCCGTCGGTCGGTCTCTCTGTCTCTCTGTCGGTCTCTCTGTCTGTCTGTCCCTCTCTCACAGTCTGTCAGTCAGTTTCCCCCCCTCTCTCATACTTACCGTTCCCCGATGACCGGCGCGGCGCTGCACGGCATTCACACTGCTGCGGCGGCTTTTACTATTTTGAAAAAGCCGGCCGCTCATTAAACAATCTCCTATTCCCTGCTTTCCCCACCCACCGGCGCCTATGATTGGTTGCAGTGAGACACGCCCCCACGCTGAGTGACAGGTGTTTCACTGCACCCAATCACAGCAGCCGGTGGGCGTGTCTATACTGTGCAGTAAAATAAATAAATAAATAATTTAAAAAACCGGCGTGCGGTCCCCCCCAATTTTAATGCCAGCCAGATAAAGCCATACGGCTGAAGGCTGGTATTCTCAGGATGGGGAGCTCCACGTTATGGGGAGCCCCCCACCCTAACAATATCAGTCAGCAGCCGCCCAGAATTGCCGCATACATTAGATGCGACAGTTCTGGAACTGTACCCGGCTCTTCCTGATTTGCCCTGGTGCTTTGGCAAATCGGGGTAATAAGGAGTTAATGGCAGCTCATAGCTGCCACTAAATCCTAGAATAATCATGTCAGGCGTCTCCCCGAGATTCCTTTCATGATTAATCTGTAAGTTACAGTAAATAAACACACACACAAGAAAAAATCCTTTATTAGAAATAAAAGACACAAACATATACCCTGGTTCAACAATTTAATCAGCCCGAAAAAGCCCTCCTTGTCCGGCGTAATCCACGGACCTCCAGCGTCGCTTCCAGCGCTGCTGCATGGAGGTGACAGGAGCGGCAGAAGACACAGCCGCTCCTGTCACCTCCATGCTGCAACTGAAGACAGCCGCGCGATCAGCTGAGCTGTCAATGAGGTTACCCGCTGTCACTGGATCCAGCGTTGACAGCGGGTAACCTCAGTGACAGCTCAGCTGATCGCGCGTCTGTCTTCAGTTGCAGTGTGGAGGTGACAGAAGCGGCTGTGTCTTCTGCAGCTCCTGTCACCTCCATGCAGCAGAGCTGGATGCGACGCTGGACCATCCTGGATTCCTCCGGACATGGAGGGCTTTTTCGGGCTGATTAAATTGCAAAGCCACCACAACTTCTGCTCAGAGGCAGAGTTGTGGCTGAGGATTCAGTTGTTGACGTGCTTCCAGTACTTTGTCTCTGTCCAGGAAGACGCAATGTAACCTCGTTGTCAGTAGCATCCTCCTCCACCTCCTCTGCTGACCTCATTGACTGGGTGACTTTGGTTTGACAGTAAGTGGGGTCTCCAACCTCATCATCACCCTGTGTGTTTTCACTCATTTCATCCTAAGTCCTCCGAGACAACCTCTTCCTGCCCTGACCGAATAGTAAAGTTGTCGTTCCAATCAGGTATCTGAGTCTCTGCAGCATGTTCCCCATTGTCTCCACCAGGAGGATTGATAGTTTGGGAATGAGGGTGTACATTATGCTCAGCACCTTCTTCATCGGGGCCTGAATCCGACTCACAAAGCTTCTGGGCATCAATGCAGATCATTTCCTTGTCTGGACTCACTGCAGCTTTGGAGCAGACCTCTGATTCCCAGGCTATAGTGTGACTGAACAGCTCTGCAGACTCAACCATCTCTGTTACCCCATACTCAGCAGGGCTGGTGGAAACTTGAGAGCTGTTTGGAAGCAAGTACGATTGGGATAACACCACAGAGGAATAGAGTATTTGGCATACTGAAGTTGAGGTGGAGGAGAGGCCACTTGATGGAGCACTTGAGATCCATTGAAGCAGCTGCTGTTTTGGTGCCTCATCTACATTTGGTAGTGATCGCCGTGTCCGTGAAAAAAGGGATCATATCAGATTATCCACGGGAAGAAGTACACCTGTTATTTTGGCTGGTAGTTGGTGTTATGAATTGGTGCCGCCGTAGACGCAAGCAGCCTGCTGCAGTTCCAGTTGCACCCAGGCGTCAGCTGCTATTTTTGGCTGTGCCTCGGGTCGTCCAGCAACCTGCTTTCTCCTCCACGTCTAAGTGTGGAGAGGCGGCTAGTGCGCATGCGTGTGCCAATTTACCCCAGCCGCAGCCTAAGTCCAGTGTTTCGCCTAGTGAGTATGCTCAGCCTGACTGTGCCATTCCTGAGGTTAAGTCCTCAGTTCGGGCTACAGCGCATGTGTCGCGGGCGGGGAGGGCGCCGCTGCGCTCGCTAATGCTCGGGTCCGGCGCTGCTGCGACGGCTGCTCGGTGGCTCGAGCGGTGGGCCGGATCCGGGGACTCGAGCGGCGCTCCTCTTCCGTGAGTGAAAGGGGGTAGTTTGGTTTGGGGATTTGGTCCGTGACGCCACCCACGGGTTGTGGTGAGGTTGGGCACCACCGCTGCTGGTGACGGGGATCCCGGGAGCGATGGTAGGGGGCAGCTAGGATGTCGTCCCCTCCGTGGGTAGGGGTTGGTGGTCCCGGGGCCCGGTGAAGTGATGGGGAGGCAGAGTCGGGAAGGTGCAGGGTCGCTTGGACTGCGCAGCGCGGTGCCGGATGGCACAGTAGTACTCACTCAGCCACAAATGTACGCAAAGTCTCTGGTAAACCAAACGGCTGGATGGACGGGTCCCGTAGCCGGCTGCTGTGGCTTCTCCCGGACGGTTGGTGTTGGCTGCCTTTCCCTGCCCCTGTATTTCCTTTTGCTGGTTGGACGGTTGCCTTCAATTGGGTCTTGGCTGTTAGGAAACCCCTGGGGTTCCGGTCACTGACGGATTTGACCTCTAATGGCGGCTCCAAGCCTGGTCGGGGTCTGCAGGCCCTGCCTGTGTGTGCTGGCTTCACTTCGCTCCCCGGTTCGGTACCGGCGGGCCACCGCCCGTCCCCGGTCCTACGGTTCCGCGTTGATCTGCCTCTCCTGCAGACAGCCACCACCGTCTGCCAATCTTGCTCTTAGTGCCCGAGCAACACACCCAGACACGGTCAGATTGCTCCTCCACTTCCACTTCACTCCTCTTTCTCTTTCACTTCCCTAACTGATCTGTCTCCTTTTCCCGCCTCCAGGACTGTGAACTCCTCAGTGGGTGGGGCCAACCGCCTGGCTCCACCTCACCTGGTGTGGACATCAGCCCCTGGAGGGAGGCAACAAGGATTTTGTGTCTGGCTGATGTGCCTGTCTCGGGGTGGGGGTGTGTGTTGTAGTACCTGTGACGAACTGGCTAGTCGAGGGCGCCACACATGCTCCCACACTTAGTGCGAAAAGCCTCTTTGCACAGGTACTTGGACTCTGTGCCGTGTCTAAGTCCTGTGTTGTGCCTAGAGAGTATGCTGAAGCTGTCTTTTTTTTGAGACTGTTGTTCAGGCTACTGAGCATGCTCAGGCACTTAGTGCATCAGAGGCTAGGTTCGGTAATGAACTCTTGGCCCTGTCCATGACGTGGCAGGCCAAGATAGGCCACAGGGCATCAGGTGTCCTGATGATGTGGCCAGGCCACTCCGGACTGGCTTGCAGAGGCCAGCCCCTGTGACTTGTCACCTCATTATTGTTCGTCAGACGATGACTGGTGAGGTATTTGGGTCGTGGCTGCCATGAGGTCATCATTGAAGTGGCAGTTCTGAATAGGCTGCTGTTTATGCCACTGATGACGTGGCACTCTGCTTTTGGCTCCAGGAGGTGCATTGTGGTCCACCCTGGGTCAGGGCAGACCCAGGTTATAAAAGTGGCTGGAGACAACAAGGAGGTGGGCAGGCTTCTATTATGCTCAGAAAGAGCACACCGCCATGTGTTGAACCCATTGCGGCTTTAGGCCAGAGGTAGGCAGGGATAGGGCGTCATTGCAGGCCGTCACCACACATGGTAACGCAGAACGGTTAAGACCAGCTCCTGTCCTACCAGTCCTGCTAGTGCAGCCCAGTGGCATTAACTGGGCTGCTGCTGGTGCGCCTGCTGTCCACAGGTGTGCTCCCTACGCACATGGACAGCGTACCCAATGGCCCCTGTGTTGTTAACAGGGAGTTCCTGGGCTGGGTGGGTGTGTGGACCCTGTGACGCTAACAGGATTCCCAGTCTCCAGATCCGAGTGTCGTCTAACTCGGTTCAGGCTACTATTAATTTCAGAGCCACCCAGATCTGTATCCTCCGCCTAACCTTCGTGTTGTCAGCATCTCCTTTTCCATCTGTGAGCACGGTGGACCCCAACTGGCAATTGGGATATATACTACCTTATGCTAATCTGCCTGTCCCCCCGTAACAGATGGTGTTTCTTCAGCAGATGTTACTGTTGCTTAACCACCAAACCCACAGACACAAACTTTTTTCTACTTTCCAACACACATGTTACCCTTTCCACCAGCATTTGGCCTTTTGCCACTCATTTTGTATATTTACAAATTTGCAACTCTGCAGGGACACCATAGTCAACACCATCTCAGCACAGCAGCCAGCCCTCGGTCCCTCAGATGTGGACAAGTAAAAGACCATTTCCTCCTAGCCATGACAAAGCGTTGAGATTCACTCTGTGCATTACTGGTGTTTAATGGAAAAGTCGAGCTAAGATTGCGTACCTGTTCTGCTGATACTCCTGCATACGTGCGTCCCTTTGTATGGCAGGATTTATTTTGCCAAATTTTGTCTTGTACCGGGGATCTAACAGTGTGGCAACCCACTAGTCAGCATTACTTTGAATTCGGACAATCCGAGGGTCATGTTGTAGGTAGTGCAGCAAGAAGGCGCTCATCTGTCTTGCGCATCCAGGAGGACCAAGTCCTTGCTGTGTTGGTGGTGGCAAGGTGATAATCATGCTTCCTTCCTCTGCCCTCTCCCCCCAACCTCGCACAACCGAAATGTGAGCAAGCTCTCCCTCATCTGCTCAGTCTTCCATGCCCATCGACAGTTCGTCCTCCATTTCTTACTGGGCTCCTGCACCTTCCTCAACAGTTAGGCTGATACTATGCGCCCTTGTTAATCCCTCTCCCCCACCGTCCCATGCCTGCCGCCTTGGTGCTGCTGACCGTCTGGACCTTGTAGATGTTGTTATCCCTTGCGCATATGACTCCTCCTGTACTTCCTCCCATTCCTCTTGTCCCACCACCTGACTATGCATGTTGTTTAGAGTGTGCTCCAGCATGTAGATGACCGTAATTGTCATGCCGATAATGAAAACATCAGTGCTAAACATCTTCGTCGCTATTTTTAAACTTCGAAGAAGGGTCTTGATCTGAGACCACTCCAGCATCGTGATCTGCCCCACCTCTGGATCTCTTTAGCCCAGGCTATACGTCATAACGTATTGCAGCAGGGTTCGCCGGTGCTGCCACAGACGCTGCAACATGTGGAGATTCAAATTCCAGCGTGTCGGCACATCGCATTTCAGGCGGTGAACCGCCAGACCGAAAGATTTCTGGAGCAATGCAAGTTGTTGAGCTGCTGGGTGTGAACGGTGGAAGTAAGCACATAGCGAGCATGCCCGCTGCAGAAGGCCATGTAGGCCGGGATGGTGGTTTAAAAATTGCTGGACAACCAGGTTCAACACGTGAGCCATACAAGGCACATGTGTCACATTGCCCTGACGAAGGGCCGCACCCAGGTTTTCATCATTGTCGCACACGGCTGTTAAGTCACCACTGGAGACCGCTCCATCAATTTGTACTCCGATCGCCAGGTGATACCATGTTCCTTTCGTAGATATTGCTGATGATGGAAGAGGAGTCGATGCCAGCGGCGCTGGTGGTCGCAGGTTCCGCTCAGCCACTGGGCTGGGTTATCTTGAGATATGCAGAACCACTGGCTGACTGTAGGTGGTGGGTGTCTCACAGCTGAAGTACATCATTCAGCTACAACCAATGGGAAGACACCACACCCTTTTTTAGGCCCATCCTGTCTGCTAACCACTGCCAGACATAGCTCTGAACCTCTGGTTCCTGTTCCGCCCAGTTCTGTTTTGTGATTTTGTGTGCTGACTATGGCTTAATTCCTGACTACGTCTCCTGCCTGCTGTTTATGTACCTCATTGCCCGATCCGCATTTGACCTCTGCTTGTTTTCTGATTACAGTACTGGCCAAAAGTATTGGCATCCCTGCAATTCTGTCAGATAATACTCAGTTTCTTCCTGAAAATGTTTGCAATCACAAATTCTTTGGTATTATTATCTTCATTTAATTTGTCTTGAATGAAAAACAAAAAACATTTTTATCATAAAGCCAAATTGGATATAATTCCATACCAAAGATAAAAAAGGGGGTGGACAAAAGTATTGGCACTGTTTGAAAAATCATGTTATGCTTCTCTAATTTGTGTAATTAACAGCACCTGTAACTTACCTGTGGCACCTAACAGGTGTTGGCAATAACTAAATCACACTTGCATCCAGTTGACATGGATTAAAGTTGACTCAACCTCTGTCCTGTGTCCTTGTGTGTACCACATTGAGCATGGAGAAAAGAAAGAAGACCAAAGAACTTTCTGAGGACTTGAGAATCCAAATTGTGAGGAAGCATGAGCAATCTCAAGGCTACAAGTCCATCTCCAAAGACCTGAAAGTTCCTGTGTCTAGGGTGTGCAGTGTTATCAAGAAGTTTAAAGCCCATGGCACTGTGGCTCACCTCCCTAGATGTGGAAGGAAAAGAAAAATTGATTCCATCCATGATTAAGACCGCAAGGTTGAAACGCGTAGAATAAGTCTTGTGTTTCACTGTGTGTCCCCATGCTCCCTTTGCGTGTTGCATCCTGCTTTTAATGGATTTAATAAAATTCCCAGTTTTATCCTAACCTCTCCGTCTTCCGATGCTGGATATTTTTCTCTCCATGACTGGAAAAGAAAAATTGACGAGAGATTTCAATGCAAGATTGTGCGGATGGTGGATAAAGAACCTCGAATAACATCCAAACAAGTTCAAGTTGCCCTGCAGTCCGAGGGTACAACAGTGTCAACCCGTACTATCCGTCGGCGTCTGAATGAAAAGGGACTGTATGGTTGGATACCCAGGAAGACCCCACTTCTTACCCTGAGACATAAAAAAGCCAGGCTGGAGTTTGCCAAAACTTACCTGAAAAAGCCTAAAACGTTTTGGAAGAATGTTCTCTGGTCAGATGAGACAAAAGTAGAGCTTTTTGGGAAAAGCCATCAACATAGAGTTTATAGGGAAAAAAGAGACATTCAAAGAAAAGAACACGGTCCCTACAGTCAAACAAAGTGGAGGTTCCCTGATGTTTTGGGGTTGCTTTTCTGCCTCTGGCACTGGACTGCTTGACCGTGTGCATGGCATTATGAAGTCTAAAGACTACCAACAAATTTTGCAGCATAATGTAGGGCCCAGTGTGAGAAAGCTGGGTCTTCCTCAGAGGTCATGGGTCTTCCAGCCGGACAATGACCCAAAACACACTTTGAAAAGCACTAGAAAGTGGTTTGATAGAAAGCACTGGAGACTACTAAAGTGTCCAGCAATGAGTCGAGACCTGAATCTCATAGAACACCTGTGGAGAGATCTCAAAATGGCAGTTTGGAGAAGGCACCCTTCAAATCTCAGGGACCTGGAGCAGTTTGCCAAAGAAGAATGGTCTAAAATTCCAGCAGAGCATTGTAAGAAACTCATTGATGGTTACCGGAAGGGGTTGTTCGCAGTTATTTCGGCTAACGGTTGTGCAACTAAGTATTAGGCTAAGGGTGCCAACACTTTTGTCTGGCCCATTTTTGGAGTTTTATGTGAAATGAGCAATAATTTGATTTTTGTTTCATTCTCTTTTGTGTTTTTTCATTGCAAGCAAAATAAATGAAGATAATAATACCAAAGAATTTGTGATTGCAATCATTTTCAAGAAGAAACTGAGTATGATCTGACAGAATTGCAGGGGTGCCAATACTTTTGGCCAGCTCTGTAAGTCCTGGTATTGATCACCTTGGGCCCTGTGTAATTCCAAATCTCTGTATAGGGGTTAAAGGGTTTCAGGGTTCTGGGGGTCCTGCTTGGTGTGTGGCTTCCCTCTAGCCTCTCCTTTATAGCCCGTCTGAGTGTGTGGATCCAGGCAGGCGTTACACCGTGCCCTCTGCAGAAGGCCATGTAGGCCGGGATAGTGGTTTAAAAATTGCTGGATATCCAGGTTCAACACGTGAGCCATACAAGGCACGTGTGTCACATTGTCACGGCGAAGGGGCGCACCCAGGTTTGTATCATTGTCGCACCCGGCCTTCCCTGGCTGCTGGTTGAGTGGAGACAACCATTGATGAAACTCGGTCTCACTCTTTAGAGTTTACCGTCCAAAACTCCTCAGCAGTGTGACTCACATTTCCCAGACATTTCAAAGTAAAGAGTTGAGCACCTGATGCCGTTGAGCTCTGCTGCCAGCATAGTAAGGAGGTGTGCGGGATTCCTTGTGCACAGTTACAACACCGGTGGTCTTACAATACAGGTTTTGAGCAGAGGTTGAGGACCTAGAAGAGGTTGATGAGCCAGAAGCAGTGGAGGAACTTCTACATACAGAGGAAGGATTGACACACAACTCGTGGGGACGGAAAGACTTGTATCGCAGACCCTTCTCCACCTCTCACCATAGTTAGCCAGTGCCCAGTTAGCGACATGTAACGCCCCTGTCAATGCTTACTGGTCCAAGTATCTGTGGTGAAATGCACCCTGTCACACACAGAGTTTCTCAAGGAAGCGGTGATGTTGTGTGCGACATGCTGGTGTAGCGCAGGCACGCCTTTCTTGGAGAAGGAGTGGCGACTTGGCATCGGCTCTTGGGGCACTTCGATGGGCATAAGGTCTCGAAAATCCTCGGTTCAAAAGGTTGGAAAGGCAGCATTTCTGTAGCCAACAGTTTGCAGATGCTGAAAGTCAACCTCTAAGCCATGTCATGCCCTTCGAAAATCATGTAAAACACAGCAAGGGGACTCCAACCACAGTCTCCCTCATTTCCAAAAATTGGGCCACACATTCACCACTTCACTGGCATTAGTTGTCCCCAGTTGCAATCTTAAAAAGATGCTTTGCATGAAGCACTCTCAAAAATACACCAGACTTTCGCCTCCCCTCGATGACACAGGGGTAGAAAAGTCCTCTCTGATCCATGACTTCTTCATCTTGGTTAATTTTTTAAAAAAAAAGGGGACTCCAACCACAGTCTCCCTCGTTTCCAAAAATTGGGCGCAACACACACCACTTCACTGGCATCAGTTGTCCCCCAGTTGCAATCTTAAAAGATGCTTTGCATGAAGCACTCTCAAAAATACACCAGACTTTCGCCTCCCCTGGATGACACAGGGGTAGAAAAGTCCTCTCTGATCCATGACTACTTTATCTTGGTTCATTTTTTTTTTAAAAAAAGGGGACTCCAACCACAGTCTCCCTCGTTTCCAAAAATTGGGCCACACACACACCACTTCACTGGCATCAGTTGTCCCCCAGTTGCAATCTTAGGCTGGTTTCACACTACGTTTATTTAACATGCGTCAGGAACGTTTTTTTGCTGGAAAAGCGGATCCTGCTTTTACAGCAAAAAACGCATGCAAACGCATCTGTTATTTTGCAGGATCCTGTCACTGGATGTTTAGGGGCGGGCATTGGAGTCATGTGATCGGGAGTGAGGGGAACTAGACTGGGAGCCGGCTTCTGACAGCTGCAGACGCTGGTAACCAAGGTAAACATCGGGCTTGGATACCCGATATTTATCTTGGTTACGAGTGTCTGCAGCTGCTAGGAGCAGGGCTGTCTGCACACGTAACCAACGTAAACATCGGGTAACTAAGAGAAGTGGTTACCCGATATTTACCTTGGTTACGAGTGTCCGCAGCTCTCAGGTGGGAGAGAGAGGGAGGAGAGGAAGGGGGAAAGACAGAGATAGAGAGAGAGAGGGTGAGGGCGGGAGGAGGAGAGAGAGACAGATCACGCGAGACTGGTTCTGGGCATGCTCAGTAGAGCAAGCAGGATCCTGTCTATCAGCACGCCAGCGTTCACCTGCGTTTGCATGCTGTTTAGTCAGGATCCGGTGACATGCAGTATTTGGACGCAGCTCAAAAACGCTACAAGTAGCGTTTTTGAAAGATGTTAAAAAACTGCAAGTCGCTGGATCCTCACTATAACGCACGCAAACGCAGGTGAACGCATGTTAACGCGAGTCCATTGCAAATGCATTGAAGTGAAAACGCATTTGCACTGGATCCGTTTTTCCGCTAAAAAAACGTTATGGACGGATGTTAAATAAACGTAGTGTGAAACCAGCCTTAAAAAGATGCTTTGCAGGAAGCACTCTCAAAAATACACCAGACTTTTGCCTCCCCTGGATGACACAGGGGTAGAAAAGTCCTCTCTGATCCATGACTTCTTCATCTTCATTTTTTTAAAAAAAGTGGACTCCAACCACAGTCTCCCTCGTTTCCAAAAATTGGGCCACACACACACCACTTCACTGGCATCAGTTGTCCCCCAGTTCCAATCTTAAAAAGATGCTTTGCATGAAGCACTCTCAAAAATACACCAGACTTTCGCCTCCCCTGGATGACACAGGGGTAGAAAAGTCATCTCTGATCCGTGGCTTCTTCATCTTGGTTCATTTTTATTAAAAAAAGGGGACTCCAACCACAGTCTCCCTCGTTTCCAAAAATTGGGCCACACACACCCCACTTCACTGGCATCAGTTGTCCCCCAGTTGCAATCTTAAAAAGATGCTTTGCATGAAGCACTCTCAAAAATACACCAGACTTTCGCCTCCCCTGGATGACACAGAGGCAGAAAAGTCCTCTTTGATCCATGACTTCTTCATCTTGGTTAATTTTTTTTCAAAAAAAGGGGACTCCAACCACAGTCTCCCTTGTTTCCAAAAATTGGGCTGCACACACACCACTTCACTGGCATCAGTTGTCCCCCAGTTCCAATCTTAAAAAGATGCTTTGCATGAAGCACTCTCAAAAATACACCAGACTTTCGCCTCTCCCTGGATGACACAGGGGTAGAAAAGTCCTCTCTGATCCATGACTACTTTATCTTGGTTCATTTTTTTTTTAAAAAAAGGGGACTCCAACCACAGTCTCCCTCGTTTCCAAAAATTGGGCCACACACACACCACTTCACTGGCATCAGTTGTCCCCCAGTTGCAATCTTAGGCTGGTTTCACACTACGTTTATTTAACATGCGTCAGGAACGTTTTTTTGCTGCAAAAGCGGATCCTGCTTTTACAGCAAAAAACGCATGCAAACGCATCTGTTATTTTGCAGGATCCTGTCACTGGATGTTTAGGGGCGGGCATTGGAGTCATGTGATCGGGAGTGAGGGGAACTAGACTGGGAGCCGGCTTCTGACAGCTGCAGACGCTGGTAACCAAGGTAAACATCGGGCTTGGATACCCGATATTTATCTTGGTTACGAGTGTCTGCAGCTGCTAGGAGCAGGGCTGTCTGCACACGTAACCAACGTAAACATCGGGTAACTAAGAGAAGTGGTTACCCGATATTTACCTTGGTTACGAGTGTCCGCAGCTCTCAGGTGGGAGAGAGAGGGAGGAGAGGAAGGGGGAAAGACAGAGATAGAGAGAGAGAGGGTGAGGGAGGGAGGAGGAGAGAGAGACAGATCACGCGAGACTGGTTCTGTGCATGCTCAGTAGAGCAAGCAGGATCCTGTCTATCAGCACGCCAGCGTTCACCTGCGTTTGCATGCTGTTTAGTCAGGATCCGGTGACATGCAGTATTTGGACGCAGCTCAAAAACGCTACAAGTAGCGTTTTTGAAAGATGTTAAAAAACTGCAAGTCGCTGGATCCTCACTATAACGCACGCAAACGCAGGTGAACGCATGTTAACGCGAGTCCATTGCAAATGCATTGAAGTGAAAACGCATTTGCACTGGATCCGTTTTTCCGCTAAAAAAACGTTATGGACGGATGTTAAATAAACGTAGTGTGAAACCAGCCTTAAAAAGATGTTTTGCAGTAAGCACTCTCAAAAATACACCAGACTTTTGCCTCCCCTGGATGACACAGGGGTAGAAAAGTCCTCTCTGATCCATGACTTCTTCATCTTCATTTTTTTTAAAAAAGTGGACTCCAACCACAGTCTCCCTCGTTTCCAAAAATTGGGCCACACACACACCACTTCACTGGCATCAGTTGTCCCCCAGTTCCAATCTTAAAAAGATGCTTTGCATGAAGCACTCTCAAAAATACACCAGACTTTCGCCTCCCATGGATGACACAGGGGTAGAAAAGTCATCTCTGATCCGTGACTTCTTCATCTTGGTTCATTTTTATTAAAAAAATGGGACTCCAACCACAGTCTCCCTCGTTTCCAAAAATTGGGCCACACACACCCCACTTCACTGGCATCAGTTGTCCCCCAGTTGCAATCTTAAAAAGATGCTTTGCATGAAGCACTCTCAAAAATACACCAGACTTTCGCCTCCCCTGGATGACACAGAGGCAGAAAAGTCCTCTTTGATCCATGACTTCTTCATCTTGGTTCATTTTTTTTCAAAAAAAGGGGACTCCAACCACAGTCTCCCTTGTTTCCAAAAATTGGGCCGCACACACACCACTTCACTGGCATCAGTTGTCCCCCAGTTCCAATCTTAAAAAGATGCTTTGCATGAAGCACTCTCAAAAATACACCAGACTTTCGCCTCTCCCTGGATGACACAGGGGTAGAAAAGTCCTCTCTGATCCATGACTTCTTCATCTTGGTTCACTTGTTTTAAAAAAAGGGGACTCCAACCACAGTCTCCCTTGTTTCCAAAAATTGGGCCACACACACACCACTTCACTGGCATCAGTTGTCCCCCAGTTGCAATCTTAAAAAGAAAAGATGCTTTGCATGAAGCAGACTTTCGCCTCCCTTGGATGACACAGGGGTAGAAAAGTGCTCTTTGATCCATGACTTCTTCATCTTGGTTCCTTTTTTTAAAAAAAAGGGGACTCCAACCACAGTGTCCCTCATTTCCAAAAATTGAGCCACACACACACCACTTCACTGGCATCAGTTGTCCCCCAGTTGCAATCTTAAAAAGATGCTTTGCATGAAGCACTCTCAAAAATATACCAGACTTTCGCCTCTCCTGGATGACACAGGGGTAGAAAAGTCGTCTCTGATCCATGACTTTCTCATCTTGGTTCGTTAGTCTGTCCACCTTGTCAGTGGACAGACGCATGCACTTATCTGTCAGCACACACCCAGCAGCACTGAAGACACGTTCCGAAAGAACGCTGGCTGCGGGAAACGACAAGATCCCCAAGGGGTAAGTGGCAAGCTCAGACAATTTTTCCAGATTGGAAACCTAAAATGTGCAAGGCTCAAGTTGCACAGTAATGGCATCGATGTTCACTTGCATGTACTCATCTATCTGTGTCTCCTCTTTTTCCTCGTCCAGCTGTTTTGTTTTCGCATGTATGTATGTCCTTGTCACTTTCCCATGTGTTTGTGGTGTCTTGGGAGTTGTTTGTCACCTTTTGGACACCTTTGAAGGTGTTTTCTATGTGTCTATGTGTTTTTATGTGTTTGTGTTTGCCTCCCATTGTTTTCAACTCGAGCCTTCGGACGTTCGCTCTTCTCTAAACATTAGCAACAATTCAAATAACTAAAACTTTTCCAACATTATTGTGGACTAGAAAAATTAAACCAAAGAAATTGGACCTCATTGTAAGTTACAAATGCAATGACCCCATACAATAAAGAAAACCAGAGAAAAGGGGGTCCCAAATGCTTATACACAATAATCAAAATAAATGAGGTACCACCAAAAATATTCTTTTTAACTGCTTTTATTTGAAAAAGTGTATAACAAACAGCCAGAATAGTGGGAAGTGAAGTAAAAGTTTTTTAAATATATATAATTTACCAGATAAAAGATGAGGTGAGGAAAAGAAAAAAAAAAGGTCCCACATGGCAGAGACACCCCACTAAAATGGCACAGGGGTTGCACCATAGTGCTATGGATAAAGAATCCTAAATAATATTATGACCCAGGTAGCCAGAAAAAATCCCTATATATAACAGATAAGGTCTCCCGAAGCAGCACACTAGCGAAACATGTGTCGGTACCGGTCCCACATCATTGGATTGGTGCCCCCTATTGATCCTAATATCAGGTAGGTCTCCGTGAGCTATTCTACTACCAATCTCTACGTATTACTATGGTATCACTTTTTGCCAGTGACGTTAGTAGATTTATTTGGTTAGATAATTGGCTAGTGGCACGGTGGATGACCTTATCTGTCCTCCTCCTCACCTCATCTTTTATCTGGTAAATTATATATATTTAAAAAAACTTTTACTTCACTTGCCACTATTCTGGCTGTTTGTTGTACACTTTTTCAAATAAAAGCAGTTTAAAAGAATATTTTTGGTGGCACCTTATTTATTTTGATTATGATTATTTTCTCTAGTTTTCTTACATTATTGTGAACTATAATCAGTTACAGAAATTGCACTACCAAATTTGGTCCTGATTCAGTGACAATTCTTTTTGCTTGTCTTTTGTATTCCTGCATCAGATAATCTCTTACAATTACCCAACAGTAATCTCCAAGCATTGATGGATTCCATTTTCTTTCATAAATTTTCTCCAATAGATCCAAGACCTTATATATTTTGAGGAGATTTTCCTCCAACTCTTCATAGTTATCTGCTCTTGAGTTTCCCCAACAATTAGTTACCACTGATGTGAATGCTACTCGTGTAGTCTTTTCCTTTCCCTGCAACAGAGAAACTGCTCATCTTGAAGAAGCTTACGAATCTGAGGTCCAATAAAGACTCCTCTCTTTAATTTTGGCTTACTCAGCCTTGGAAATTTATCAATAGGATACTTGAATCCTTTTGCATTTTTATTCATTGCATTCATAAAGTTCTTCATTAGACCAAACTTGATATGCAATGGTGGTAACAAAATCTTATGTGGGTTAACAAGTGCTGGATGGAGGACATTTTTACTCCATAGTTAAAATGAATGTCAGAGAGGCCAATCTCTTTTATTGTAGTGATAGTGACTTGCATGACTATCTCACTCACACAGAAAGCAGCAGAACTTTGTATTTCATACAAATAAATACAAGGTCCGCACTAAACCCAATGTTTAAATTGGTTCTGCAGCTAATTTTTTAGGCAAAAAACCCTTTATTGCCTGGGAAAAAATAAATTCATATGTATAATATAGAAAGGATAAATCCTATATATAAATTTGCGCTGAACCACAACAATGTAAACTTGGAAAAAAATAGTATTTTATTTTATTTTGTTCTCCACTCACACAATAAAAAACAGGGGGTTTCACATAAACTCTATTATAAAATACCACAAGTCAAAGCATATGGAGCCTCAACCGACGGCTACCATCTGCTAATATAGATTACAAAAATACAAGTACTTGTATACAATTTGGAATTGTGATAAAGTTACTAAATAAAAATATTAAATAAAAACCTCAGGGAAGGTTTTCTAATAGTTCACAATGTGCACAAAACAAATCTCCGTTTTAAGGATAGATGACTTCTGTACAATAACATAAGATCTTCAAATATTGCTTTAATTCGTGCACTCCACAAAAGCCACAATTCCCTTTATCAGGATTATTATTGTCAGCACATCTAGCGTATTACCGCTCAATATTTCCAAGAATGTAGCAATTTAGCAGATAGTTGCAGTCTCTGCGCTACAGGTTTCTCGGTACCTGGATACAAAGTCTCCAGCAGAATAAAAGAGGCAGTCTTTGTGTGGCGCCCTGGACTAGCCAGGTCGTCACAAGCAACACACGCACCCCCCACCCCCACTAGACAGTAACATTAGCCAAACACAAAACCCTTGTTGCCTCCCTCCAGGGTCTGATGTCCACACCAGGTGGGGCGGAGCCGAGCGGTTGGCCCCGCCCACCGAGGAGTTCACAGGCCTGGAGGCGGGAAAAGTGACAGTTGAGTTCAGGAGTTGAGTTCAGGAGGTTGAAGTGAGAGGAGTAAAGTGGAGAGTGTCTGGGTTTGTGGCCCAGGCATTGACAACAAGGTTGGCAGACGGTGGTGGCCGTCTGTTCCGCTGTGAAAAGAAAATAGGTGCACTGAGCTTGATCCGACACGTGTTTCGGGGACGTTACCGGTCCCCTTCCTCAAGAACTTTGTATTTCCACCAAGGAGGGCAACCACCTTTAAGTTACCATAGAGGAACCACAAATGTTGATCAAAGTTCAAGTACCTCAACAGCTGTTTCATGTTGTCATAGGTTGCATTCATGTGGAATGCATACCAACTGTAATTGAAAATAGCACATTACTATTATGCAGCTATATAACTTTTAGTTTTGTTTTTGACAATTTGATGAAGAGCCTCCATTCTTCTGGATTACAACATATCATCAAAGCTTCCATTAAACTGTTGATGTTGTTGCATGCTACCAGATTACCCTCCATGAAGAAATATTGGACAAGATCTTTATTACAGCTGCAAAACAAAAAAATCCAAACATTCATTGCTAGGAGATTCCACTACTGTAGCCTGGAACCTAAGAGCTCCGTCTTACTCTTGGGCTCATTGAAATCTCTGTTCCATTTTTCTTTGTGTTATTGTCACAAATTGACTCGACGAGTGTCATTGTGGCACCCCAGTGGTCGTGGGAGATACAGTGGCATTGTTCTCCTCACCTGGAGGACAGTGTTATGCCTGGAAGCAGCGGGGAAGATCTCAATGTCAGGAACCATTGCACACAGCACTTCCTGACTCAGACCAAAAGGGGGAGCTCAAGTCCTGGTTGGGACGAGCCTCCCCTGTGCATTCTGGGATGGGAAGGGGGTAGTCAGAGGAACAGAAAGTGAAATCAAGCAGAACTCTGAGGAGAGAAAAAAGACTGGTCACTGTAGAGAGCTGTCTGAAAGCTCTCCAGGACCAAGCGCATTGTACAAGACACCGGCATCCTAGATTACAGGATACTAAAGGCTCAGTAATAAAACCCGGAGGGCAGTAGATTCCATGTTTCCTGCCCCACCAACGAAGCCCTAAGGCGAAGTAGCAAAATAGAGCCCGGGGCCACAGAGGAACAGGCGGGCCCCATACCCGGATCACACTGCCTGTCAGAGAGGGACATAGCATTAAGCAACCAAGAACCAGGGTCCCCAAGTAGCTTCAAGCCACAGGGATTTGATATCTAAAGCGCATAAAGGAAGGCCTCCCACGTACCTGGCAAAGAGGCATTCCTCCCTGCTTCCAGACTGACCAGACCACGGTAACCTCGGGACTACAACCTGTTACCAGTAAAGGTAAAAGGAAACCACAAATCTGTGTTGTCTGGTTACTGTGGGCGCCCTCAGTCCTGCACCCCAACGTACTACTACTACCCCCATCATCTCTCTGGGGCCCACTCCTCCTGTGGGGAGAAGAAACATCCCAGCTGCTTCAACCATCTGCCCCAGAGGACAACGACAGCATCGGCGGCTATTCTATGGCCGCATACTGCAGGTGGCATCACGAAATCAAACCTCCATTATCATCCCGTACACCTTGTACACCTCGGGCCACAAAACCGGGTGAAACGGCCATCCAGTGAAATCCTCAGACCCGACATCACCAGGCCCGGTGACGAGTAATTTATTCCCTTTCCCCATGGGTGCTACTGTGCCGCCCCCGCGTCAGCAGCCGGGGCTGCTCGGATCCGGATGTGCGGTGGCTCGAGGGGTCTCCAGACCCGGGGGTCGGGGTGGCGTGGCCACTCGGATAAAAAGGGGGAGTATTTACAGGGGATGGGGTGGAAAGTTTCTGACGCCACCCGTGGTGTGTGGTAAGGTGGAGTACCACCGCTGCAGTTGGGAGTACCCGATGGCGATAGTGTGGGCAGCCAGGTGTTCAACCCCTCCATGGGAAGATGGAATGCCCCGGGACTCGATGAAGGCGACGGGGAGGTGCCGTTGGGACGGTAAGGGTCACTTGTGTACTCACTCAGTTCAATAACGCTGACACCGACAACTGTGGTAAACCAAAGTTCTGGACACCGCTGCCGCTTGGAGGGAGCACGCCTGGATCCCGTGCCCATTGGTGTTGCCTGTTAATCTGTGACCTTTGCCTTGGCACCTAGTTTCTGGTTGGTCTCTTAAGTATAAAACTAATCAAGTCCCGCTCACCAGTATGGCTTACTGGGTGAGCTTGCTCTCAGGGTTCACGCTTGAGATTTTCTGGACCGTGTAGTGGGAAAGTCCATCGATTTTGGAGCGGGTGGAGAACGGATCTTGAAGGCTCCGTCCTCATCAGATAAATTGTCGGGATGCCTGAAGCTCCTTCCTGACCTAGGGTCCATGTACCCCATCATGCCCTAGCCCCTGCCCGGTGATGGCACAAGGCCACCGGCTGTCCTCCTTGACAGTCCGTGCCCATTGTCACGATCCCCTGTGACCAGGATCCAGCTCCTACCAGGCCCAGACTGACGTCTGCAACCTAGTAGTCTCAAGGAGCCGAGCTCCTGACCTCTCTTCTTGAGAGTCACCACTCAACCACTGACTGTCTCTTAACACTCCTGACCTCCCCTTAACCAACCCCCCCAAGTGGGCGACCCTATTCCACTTAGGTCGGCCACTGGTGTGTCTGGTGGGTGTGGTGCAGAGTGTTCTTAGGATTTTGATTAGCTTGTTCTTGGCAACATCAAATGTCTGGGACCCGTAACCAAAGAGGAGGTGTATACTGTACAGGAGTGCAGATTGCACAATACCCTGTGACGATCTGATAGGCCAGGGCGTCACACTACAACTTGGCATCACGAACAGGATAACGTGCTCGTAACAAACGGGTACTGTGCGCCTTATAGAACTGTATTAAACATATTCTCCAACACCGACGGTCACCATTAACTGTGTCACACGGGAAGAAAAGGCGCAAAGAGAAAGCCCGCCGCTACAGCAACTGAAAGTTAACCCTTGATTCCCCAAGTGAGGGGTGGAACCTGGCTGAAGTTCACCAAAGGGGAGAAAAGATGCCTGATAAAAATGGGGACTCTGTGGATACGACAGTCACAGCACTGGTACTCCCCCTCTCCATGCCTGACATACCGGGAGCAGCTTGGCTACCACAATACTCGGGGGAGTTGCATACCTTGAAAGACTTCCAAGAGACACTGGGCAGTTTATTTAATGTGTTCCCCCTGACGGAGAGCCAAAAAGTGAACATACTAATTGGACAATTAACCAATGCGGCCCAACAAGAGGTCAAGTCCTGGCAGGACAACGACAAAGGGACTGTTGAGCAAGTTATGGCCTAGCTTAGGGACGCCTTTGACACCAATATGGCAGCAGAGATAAAGGTGCAATTCTTTGGTGTAAGCAGAGGGTGCAGGACAGTGTAAATTACTATGCTTTAAACTTCGAAGAGGCACTGATGGCTGTGAAGCAAGTGAATCCCAGGAGTGTGCATGATGGGGATCGCCTGCTGACCAAGCAGTTCGAGGGAATCTTGTCCAGTGCCCACTTCAAGGACCATGCTGTCCGGGTACTATGAGATTTGACCGCGGATGGCATGACACCAACTCGACCCTTTGCCATCACCTACCCAGAGGTGGCGCCATTCACCCAGCAGTCTGGGGGAGAGATCAGTAGCGTTTGGGTGAGCGACCCATTCCCCATTGTAGTTCCCCCAAGGAGTGAGATGATGATCTGGTGTCGAGTGACAGTATGTCTCTGGGGAGAGGACTAACAGGCCCTCGTAGAGCCCATGTATTCAGCAGATAGGCCCCACATCCTGACAGCCAGGGGTGGTCGTCATCCATCAGGGGAAGGTGCCCATCCGAATTTTGAATTGCGAGGAGGAGAAGGTTAAATTGCCCCGGTATGCCACCGTAGCTAGGCTGCTTACCATTAACAACGGCGCCATCGAAGCAGCAGGGCCATTGACCCAGCCCGATTGGACGGAGGGGGACATCGATTGGTGGAGGATGGAGGATTGGTGCCAGCAGCTGCACAACGACACTGAATCTACACTGTCTCACCAAAAACAGGGAATCCATCGGGTGGTACGGGAATAGGAGAGGGTATTCAGCAAAAACAAGACTTTGGGCAGGTGAAGGGGGTGCAACACCAAATCCCCACCGGGAATCATGCGCCCATAAAATAAAGATACTGCCCTGTGCCCCCGACTCACTATCAATGGGCAAAAGAGATTCTGCAGGAGATGAAGGAGGATGGGGTGATCATAGACAGTTGTAGCCCCTGGACAGCTCCCTTAGTCCTGGTGAAAAAGAAGGATGGTACCATAAGGATGTGTGTGGACTATAGGCAGGTTAACCGTATTACACATAAAGATGCTTAGGATAGAAGAGTCATTAGCTGCCTTGAAGTCTGCTAACTCTTTCTCTACCCTAGATCTCACCAGTGGATACTGGCAGGTTCCCGTGGCAGAGGCTGATAAAGAGAAGACCGCATTCAAGATGCCCATGGGACTCTGCAAGTTCTATTGTATGCCGTTTGGACTCTGTAATGAACTGGGGACATTTCAGAGGCTGATGGAGTGCTGCCTGAGGCATAGGAACTTCGAGACCGTCCTGCTGTACCTGGATGATGTGATAGTATACTCAAAAACTTATGAGGATCATCTGCAGCACCTGGCTGAAGTGTTTGAGGCCCTGTTTGAGTTTGGCCTGAAGGTGAAGCCATCCAAATGTCACCTGCTGAAACCAAAGGTACAGTACCTGGGACATATGGTCTCCGATCCGGAGAAGATCACTGCCATCAGGGACTGGCCCAGACACACCACCATTTAGGAAGTGCAGCAGTTCCTTGGCCTGGTAAGCTACTACCGAAGATTCATTGGGGGATTCCCTAAGATGGCGTTGCCTCTCCAAAACCTCATAGTGGGCTGAGCCAAGAACCGGGGACCTCCATTCGAGTGGGCCAAGCAACACGAAGAGGCCTTTATCCAGTTGAAGTGGGCTCTTACCGGAGAAGAGATCCTGGCCTACCTGGACTACGGGCAGCCTTTCATCCTCTATATCAACGCCAATAATGTGGGGCTGGGAGCCGTGCTGTCCCAGAATCAAGGGGGCAAGGAGAAGGTGATAGCCTATGCTAGCAGGAAGCTGCGGTCTACTAAGCAGAATCCGGAGAACTACAGCTCTTTAAAGCTAGAGGTCCTTGCCGTGGTCTGGGCAGTCACAGAACGCTTCAAACACTACCTGGCTTCGGCAAAATTTACCATATACACTGACAACAACCTGCTGACCCACCTGCAGACAGCGAAACTGGGTGCATTGAAGCAGCGATAGATGACCCGGCTGTCCAACTACAACTTCACAATCAAATACCAAGCAGGACGGAAGGATGCAAATGCTGATGCCCTGTCCCGAATGCCACATCTGCCGGAAACTGGACAAGACATGGATGAGATGGAGGAGGTGGAAATGCCAGCCTTCTATCGGTACTGTGCTTCCCAGTGTTCGCACCAGGCGATTGACAGGTGAGCACCTGAGCAAGTAGCTTTCTTCAGCCTGTCAGTCCACTACAGATGGGAGGAAACACAGGATAGTGACCTGGCCGTCAGATTGGTCAAGGAACTGTTGACCCAAGCTGATTCATACCCTTGCCCTGATGCCCCCCAGGAGGCGCAACAGCTATGGAACGAGAAGTTTAAACTGTTTGTCAGCAAGCAAACGCTGTGCAGAAAAACCATTGCTCCCAGAACCAATGACTAGAGATGAGCGAACAGTAAAATGCTCCGATGCTCAATGCTCGGGTCGAGCATATTGAAATGCTCGGGTACTCGACCTGAGCACCGAGTCCAATGTTAACCTAAGGGAGACTCGAGCATTTTTCCAGCGGCACCCCAAGCAGTCTGCAGAAAGCCTAAAAATGTCACAAATGTATAACAGTGCTCGAATGACATGGGAGCAGCATGGGGAAGACCCCTGTAAGCATTTCTGACTCCCATGTCACTTCTGTGAGCAATGTTGTCTGAGTATTAGGGAAAGGAAGAATCCGAATCCTGTGTTCCTCCTTCTGTGTGACATGGGTAACATGCAGTTACCCTTAGTAGCGTATGTGCGGCAGCTTCTCTCTGCCTGTACATTCACTGCTAAGCAAAACCAAAAGTGAACAGTAGAAAAAAAAATAGATATTCACCTCTCTGCAGACTCCCGGGGCACGTCCAATCACTCCAGGACCTGACGGCATCAGCTGATCGTTTAAGTCCAGCAGTGAAAAGCCGTCTTTTTACCACTCAGCTGGTTTAAATAATCAGCTGATGCTGTCAGGTGACCGCATGAGCTGATTACCGACGGGTCCTGGAGCGATCGAACGGGAGTCTGCACAGAGGTGTATAGTTTTTTTTTCTAAAGATGCATCAGCTGATTGTTTAAAAGCCGTTTATACAATTAACTGATGTGTCATGTAATTCAGGTCCTTGAACCTGACACATCATCTGATCGCTTTGCCTTCCTTCCGGCAAACCGATAAGATGATACTGGATCTGGATTGGACATTGTGGGACCCTCGAGCCAGGACTACAGCAGAGGGGGGGGTTCTTTAGTTCAATAAAGATGGAGTCACTAATTGTGTTGTGTTTTATTTCTAATAAAAATATTTTTCTCTGTCTTGCATTTTTTTTAATCTTTACTAGAAATTCATGGTGGCCATGTCTAATATTGGCATGACACCATGAATTTCAGGCTTAGGGCCAGCTAATAATACCCAGCTGGCCCTAACCCCATTATTACCCAGTGAGCCACCCGGTACCAGGGCCTCTGGAAGAGTTGGATACAGCGCCAAAGGGAGAAAGGCTGTCCAAACATTATCACCATGAGACGTTTCTCATGACATTATGGTCAGCCCAACCTTTTCATTACAGCATGGACTCATTTGCTGTACTAGCAAGACAATTTCAGACCATGTCTCTTTACGTGGCTAAATTAAGGGATGCAGTACAGCAGCATGCTCAGCCCATCGCACCGGAGCAATCTGTCCGGGTCGCTGGAACATCTGAATCTAAACTGCCTCTTCCTCAGAGATTTTCGGGGGAGCACAGCTAGTTTGTTACTTTTAGGGAGGCATGTAAGTGATATTTGAGGGTGAGGAACAGCAGGTGGCATTATTGTTTCACTTTTGAGTGACTTCCCTGTTTTTCTTACAGTGGATGGATTTTTCTCTTGACTCGGTCTCATTTATGATGATCTGGATAAAACATCTTTAGCCAAGTCAATGATCCATTCACTGCATAAAGCTGGTGTCACACTAAACGACAGCGACAACGACGTCGCTGTTACGTCACCATTTTCGGTGACGTAACAGCGACCTTGTAAGTCGCTGTTATGATCGCTGCTTAGCTGTCAAACACAGCAGAAGCAGCGATCATAAGGTCGCTGTGCTACATGTTCAGAGAGCAGGGAGCCGCGCTTAGCGCTGGCTCCTTGCTCTCCTGCAGCACACATCGGGTTAATTAACCCGATGTGTGCTGCAGCTACATGTCACAGTTCAGAGAGCAGGGAGCCGCGCTTAGCGCTGGCTCCTTGCTCTCCTGCAGCACACATCGGGTTAATTAACCCGATGTGTGCTGCAGCTACATGTCACAGTGCAGAGAGCAGGGAGCCGCGCGCACTGCTTAGCGCTGGCTCCTTGCTCTCCTTGCTACAGTATACATCGGGTTAATTACCCGATGCGTACTGCAGCCACATGTCACAGTGCAGGAGCCGGCGCTGGCAGCAAGAGCGGAGGCTGGTAACCAGCGTAAACATCGGGTAACCAGGGAAAGGTCTTCCCTTGGTTACCCGATGTTTACGCTGGTTACAGCTTACCGCAGCTGCCAGTGCCGGCTCCTGATCGCTTCATTTCGTCGCTCTCTCGCTGTCACACACAGCGATGTGTGTGTCACAGCGGGAGAGTGACGACCAAAAAATGAAGCTGGACATTCAGCAACGACCGGCGACCTCACAGCAGGGGCCAGGTCGTTGCTGGATGTCACACACAGCGACAGCGACGGGACGTCGCTGCAACGTCACAGAAAATGGTGACGTAGCAGCGACGTCGTTGTCGTCGTCGTTATGTGTGACACCAGCTTAAGGGGGATCAGGATTATTCTGCCAAATTCTGGTGCTGGTCCGTGGACACTCAGTGCAATAACCCTACGCTTAAAAGCCAATTTTTTCAGGGTGTATCCAAGAGGATCAAATAGACATTGGTCATATATGAAACTCCTCCATTCCTTGAGTATGCCATGTCGCTAGTAATAAGGATTGATCGCCGTTTTGGACAAAAAGGTCTCATAATACCAGGACTCTCTGAGAGGGGGTATCGGTATTGTCTTTACCTCCGTAGGCCTCACTCGAGACTTTGCAGATTGGAGGGACATCCCTTGTGACGATAGACTTTTCCTCAGCTAAATAAAGAGGAGCTTGTTTTTGCTTTGGCAAAATGAGTCACTTTGTTGGTGTCTGCACCCTATGCCCAAGGGAATACAACAGTCGAAAAAACCTTTTGGTTCAGGTGGGTTTGGGGATTCCAACCTGGGTCTACGTATTTGCTGCACTATGGTGTCTCAGTGTTTATTACCTGCCAGGGCACTAATCCGTACCTCTCACGCCCGGATCCAAGACTTCTCCCGAGGTGCCCCAAAACTCTGGAATGCTCTACCCCAAGAAGCTAGGATTAATCACAACTTACTCAGCTTCAGACACTCCCTAAAAACACATCTTTTTAAGGTGGCCTTCCAAACTTCCCAGGCGAATTAAATTCATAGTCCCTCCACAACCTCTCAGAAAACAACTCCACATCAAACTCCAATGCTCCCAAATGCATCTCATAGATTGACTGACTGGTAGAGGCAGCCTCTTTCTATTCCCCATTTTCTTGAGATGGCTGAAATTTCATTGTAAATAAAAACTTGTCCCTTGATCCCCCCAGGCTCATTGAATATTTTAAGCTCCCACGAGCAGGGTTGTCCTTTTTTTTTTTGCTCTAATTAAATTTTCCATAACTGTTACTTGTTTGTATATGAATCTCCTGAATTGTAAAGCGCTGCGGAATATGTTGGCGCTATAGAAATAAAGATTTATTATTATAACTGGCCAGGATGTTCCTATTAAGGTTATTCTGGATAGTGGTTCTAGGGCCAACATAATCGACTAACAGTTTTCTCACTCCTCTGGGTTAAGGGTGTACAAGTTATCTAGTCCTGTCTGGATGTTGGCCATTGAGTCATCACCTCTCTCCAAAGGGGTCTCTATAGAGTGTGTACAGCTACATGCGCATGCTGCTTTTTTTGCTGCTTTTTTGCTGCTTTTTTGGCTGCAGTTTTGTCATCAGAACTTTCTGACATTTGACTTCCCAGCAAAGTCTATGAGAAGTCAGATTTGCTATGCACACATTGCAGTTTATTTGTCAGCGTTTTTTTGTCAAAAGTTTGTGACAAAAAAAATGCAGCATGTTCATTCTTACTGCGTTTTTGTCAACATTTGTCACCCATTGAAATCAATGAGGGCATCAAAAACGCAGGAAAAATGCATGCTATCAAAAGTGGTGCATTTTACCTGCGTTTTACCTGCGTTTATGGTACCAAAAACGCAGGTGATTTGTCAGGAAGTGAGGTAACAGGCAAATGGAAACCCCATTGTTCCATGCTAAATAGTGTAGGAGCAGTACTTTGGAGTGCAGCAGAAGACATGACCTGGTATCAACATATGCAGATTAATGCAAGGAAGCTGATTGAATTGGTAAGTATATTTCCAAAATTTCCACTGATTGTCCCGTCCGCCACGTGTTCCCCGAAGTACCACTGTCCCCCGCGTGCACGCACTGGGGAGATGATGTGGAGGACGGGACTATCAGCGGCGGCGGCAGCGAGAGGGGTCCATCATCTCCCCTGTGCGTGCACCCTGGGGACACGGTACTTCGGGGAACACGTGGAGGACGGGACTATCAGCGGCGGCGGCAGCAAGAGGGGAAAAATCAATGTTTTCAGCTGCCAATGTCCATCTCCCTCTCGCTGCCGCTGATAGTCCCGTCCTCCACGTGTTCCCCGAAGTACCGCTGTTCCCAGCGTGCACGCACAGGGGAGATGATGGACCCCTCTCGCTGCCGGCGCTGCTGATAGTCCCGTCCTCCACGTGTTCCCCGAAGTACCGCTGTCCCCAGCGTGCACGCACAGGGGAGATGATGTGGAGGACATGACTATCAGCGGCGGCAGCAGCGAGAGGGGAAAATCAATGTTTTCAGCTGCCAGAGCCACCAAATGAGGTGAGCCGCGCGATCAGATGAGCTGTCACTGAGGTTACTCGCGGCCACCGTTGGATTCAGCGGTGGCCGCGGGTAACCTCAGTGACATCATCAGCTGATCGCGCGGCTGTCTTCATTTGCTGCATGGAGCTGACAGGAGCGGCGGTGTCTGCTGCAGCTCCGGTCACCTCCATGCAGCAGAGCTGGAAGCGACGCTGGACCATCCTGGATTACGCCGGACATGGAGGGCTTTGTCGGGCTTATTAAATGGGAAAACGAGGGAATTTGTTAGTGTTTTTTATTCCTAATAAAGGATTTTTTCAAGTGTGTGTTTATTTACTGTAACTTACAGATTAATCATGGAAGGTATCTCGGGGAGACGCCAGACATGATTAATCTAGGACTTATTGGCAGCTATGGGCTGCCAATAACTCCTTATTACCCCGATTTGCCAACGCACCAGGGCAAATCGGGAAGAGCCGGGTACTGTCCCAGAACAGCCGCATCTAATGGATGCGGCCATTCTGGGCGGCTGCTGACTGATATTGTTAGGCTGGGGGGCTCCCCATAATGTGGAGCTCCCCATCCTGAGAATACCAGCCTTCAGCCGTATGGCTTCATCTGGCTGGCATTGAAATTGGGGGGGACCGCACGCCGTTTTTTTTAAATTATTTATTTATTTATTTCTATGCGCCATAGTGACACGCCCACCGGCTGCTGTGATTGGGTGCAGTGAGACACCTGTCACTCAGGGGGTGGGTGTCTCACTGCAACCAATCATAGGCACCGGTGGGCGGGGGAAGCAGGGAAAATGTGATGGAATAATGAGCAGCCGGCATTTTCAAAAGAGGAGAAGCCGCCAGAGCAGTGTGACAACCGTGCAGCGCCGCGCCCGTGATTGATGAGTATTTGCTTACCTGTTGGGGAAATTTATCAAAGCAGATAGGTAAAATAGATCTCAGAAGGGAGCAAGCACCATTTCACTTTTGGAATGCAAAATTGTCTGGAATCATTAGTGGATGCCATGTCGCATTTGGAGAGCCCCTGATGTGCCTAAACAGTGGTAACCCCCTACTTTGGACCCAATTTTGGAAACTAGACCCTAGATGTGGCTTGGGTACCTTGATTCCCCAGGTGCTTCACATAATTTTACATAGTTGAGCCATAAAAATGAAAAAAATAAATTTTTCCCACAAACGTTGCTTTTGCCTCAAACTTTTAATTTTCACAAGGGTAGCAGGAAAAAAATACACTGTACAATTTATTGTGCAATTTCTGCTGAGTACGCCCATACCCTATAATGTGGTGGAATACCACTATTTTGGTACACGGCAGGACTCGGATGGGAAGGAGCTCCATTTAACCATTTGAACGCAAAAATGGCTAGGATCGTTAGCAGATGCCATGTCGCATTTGTAACGCCGCTGATGTGCCTAAAGAGTGAAAAAAAGATGTAGCGCCATTTTGGAAACTAAACGTTTTAAGGAATTTATCTAGATGCATGGTGAGCACCTTGAATCCTCGGCTGCTACCCAGAATTTTATAACGTTGAGCCATAGAAAGGAAAAAATACATTTTTATCCCACTAAGATTTTGCTTTTGCCCCAAATTTTTAATTTTCACAATGGTAACTGTTTGATGTGAAATTTCTCGTGAGTATGTCAATATTCCATAAGTGGTGGAAAACTAATTTTGGGCAAACGGTAGGGCTTGGAAGGGAAGGAGTGGTATATTGGAGTGCAGATTTAGTTGGAATGGTTAGGGGGTGCCATGTCACATAGGCAGAGACCCTGACATGCCAGAAAAGCAGACACCCCACAAGTGACCCCATTTTACAAATTCCCCTGCTCAATGAACTCATCTAAGGGTACAGTAAGAATATTGACATAACAGGTGTGTCACTGAATTTTATGCCATAGGGTGATCAAGAAGGAATTTTCAAATTCAAGTTTTTAATTTTTAAAAGGGCTACTAAGAAAAAAATAGACCATAACATTTGTTGTGTAAGTTTTCCTGAGCGCACCAGTACCCTCCATGTAATCGAGGGCTACTTTTGAGGTATTGTATAAACCTGAAAAGAGAAATTGCCATATTTGAGTTCAGATTTTGCTGGAATAGTTTGCGGGCACCATGTCCCATTGGCAGAGTCTCTGAGCTGCCAGAACAGCAGAAATCCTCTACAAGTGACCCCATTTTACATTTTGCACCCCTCTAGGAATTAATCTAGAAGTGCAGTGGGCATACTGACACCACTGGAGACAGATTCATAATCATACTCATTAAAATAGGTGTTGATTTTCACACTTCTGTGTTTTCACATGAAATGAGTGCACGTGTGAACCACACGTGCGTCCATGTGATCCACAAGGAGACATGTCCGTTTTTTAATGTGATCCCGCATGACAAGAGCCAATACAAATCTATGGCCCTGTGAAAAACACGGACGGCACATGGATGACATCCGTGTGACATTCGTTTGCCGTCCGTGAATTAAATGCATTCAAGAAATTAACCTCTTACCGATATATGACATACTTCATACATTATGATTGTCAGTGCCTTAACGACACATGACGTACCCAGTATGTCAGAGCACTCACCCCCTCGATTTCTGCTGGGACTGTGGTTTATTTTGTAGCCGAGACCCAGCTCTCACTGCCAGGAGTGGTGTCTGTGCCACTCCCAGCAGTTTAACCACCTAAATGCTGTCATAAATCATGATCGCAGCATTCAGGTGGCAGGGAGAGGATCTTGCTTCTTTCCTGAGTGTTCGGAATCCCTGTAATCCGATCACAGGGACCCGTTAGCTGCCATGGCAACTCTGGGTTGTCACCATGACAACCCTGGGTCACTTTGCTATGTAAAACCTCACAAACCATGCCAGATGCATGGTGTGAGGTGAAGTGTCAGTGCTGCAAATGCAGCACTGATAGATGTCCACCGCAGTGATTGAGCATTGCAGTGGATTATATCACTGATCAGACCACTGAAAGATGATGTACCTTAAAGGGACTAAGTAAAAAAGTAAAAAAAAAGCTTAAAAAATTGTCATAATATAAAAAAAATCTGAAAATAAAAAAGCAAAAATAATTTCAATAAATAAATTTATGTAAGAAAAAATAAATAAAAATAATACAGATATTTGGTATCGCTGCATCCTTAAAAAGCTGATCTATAAAACTGTCACACTAGTTAATCCCTTCACTTAATATAGTAAAAAAATGTAGCAAAAACTATGTCTTTTCATTATACAGTTGACAAATAAAGTAGAATAAAACTAAATCAAAAACTCATATATAAATAAAAATGGTACCGCTGAAAACGTCATCTTGTCCTCCAAAAAAACAAGCCACCATAATTCACTATAATGAGGAAGAGGGAGTCACTTGAATCTCTCATATGGCCTGTGATGCAGCAGTATCCATCTTTTTATGCGTCTTTTTATCTATGCACAAAAGTGCGATCATCAACAGTTTTATTCACCTTTAAAATGGACACAACTGAACAGAGGCCGAATGGCATCCATAGTAACTCTGCTGCTTCATTAGTGAATGGATCCATTGGAGGTTTCACTTAAATCACGGATTTCGGAGATGTAGATGGTAACCCTGATGGAATCGCTCAGCATGGAACACAGGATAAATGTGAACTGATCGAAAATTTTCTGTACTCAAGTTGAAACCAAATAGGTTTAAACTCAACCTACAGGTCCCCAGTTAGGTCCGTCATCAGTTAACGGAATATACGGGATTACACGTAATTGGTAACACAAAGGCTCTGGAGAAACGCTATGGCTCCTCTCCTCAAGAAAAAAATCCAGCAAAATCTATGCTCTTAAATCCAAATGCCACCCCCCACCCTTCTGAGACTCACAATATGCCTAAACCACAGTTAGCATTCAAATGTTTGGCATTGTTGTAAGGGGGAAAGCCATCTTAATTTATGGAATGCAGGTTTACAGAGGTATGAGCTGGGCACCATGTACTGTGCACTACAATGTACTGGTCACTACAATGTACAGGTCATGATAGGGGCTTATTTGCAAGTTTTAATCCTGCAGCATTCATTGTCAACTTCATACCCATTGATGAATTCCCAAAGGGGCATCATTTCGGAAATGTGGTCACTTGATGGTTTTTTTGTTCTTCTGCCACTAAGGGGCTCTGGAAATTGAATCTGCAAACTATTCTAGGAAAAACTGTGGTGCGGCCAAACAGTACTGTACAGTCACAAGTAGAGTATTGCCACGTTCAGGAGAAATTTGTAACACATTACGGTGCATTTTTTTTTTTACATATAGTCCTTGTGAAAATTGGACGTCTGGGGTTAAAACAACATGTTAGAGGTAAAAATGTACGGTAATTATTTTTTCTTCACCGCTCAATAGTGTAATATTTTGCGACATACCTATGGTGTCAATATTTTCACTGCACCCCTGGATTAATTTATTGAGGGGTGCAGTTTGTAAAATTGTCACTTGTGGAGGGGGTTTCTGCTGTTCTGGCACCTCAGGGGCTCTGCAATGTAATATGACACCCGCAAACCGTTTCAACTAAATCTGAACTCAATATATGGAGCTCCTTCCCTTTCTCACTTTGCACTGTGCCTCAAAAGTGTTTTTGACCACATATGGAGTAGTACCGTACTCAGGAGAAATTGCACAATATGTTTTATGGTCCATTATCTACCCTTTTGAATTTGAAAAATTTGGGGTTAAAGCAACATTTTTTGTGGTTAAAAATGTATTTTTTAAATTTCACGACTCAAAGTTAAAAATCCTAGATACATTCCTTGAGGTGTCTAGTTTAAAATATTGGGTCACTTGTCGGAGAGTGCCACTGTTTAGGCATCTCAAGGGTTTTGCCAATGTGATATGGCACCAGTAAAGCATTCCAACTTAATCTGAACTCAAATATGGCACTCCGTCCCTTCTTCATTTTGCATTGTGTTTCAAAAGTGTTTTTTGACCATATATGGGGTATCGGCATAATCGGGAGAAATTGTGCAACAAAGTGTGGTTGATTTTGTGCTTTTACACTTGTGAAAAGGAAAAATTTGGGGTTAACATTTTAGTGGTTAAAACTGTTTTTTTTCATTTTCATGGCTCAACATTATATAATTCTGTGAAGCACCCAGGGGTTCAAGGTGCTCACCAACAATCTAGATAAATTCCTTGAGGGGTCTAGTTTCCAAAATGGGGTCACTTGTGGGGAAGCACTACTGTTTAGGCACATTAGGGGCTCTCCAAACATGACATAGTGTCCACTAACGATTTCAGCTAATTTCGCATTAAAAATTTCAAATGGCGCTTCTTCTCTTCCGAACCCTGCCGTGTGCCCAAACAGTAGATATCCACCACATGTGAGGTATCAACATACTCAGAAGAAATTAGACATCAAATTTTATAGTGCATTATTACCTGTTACACTTGTGAAAATGAAAGGTTTGAGGTTCAAGCAACATTTCTGTGGTAAAAATATATTTTTTCATTTTTATTGCTCAAATTTGCAAAATTCTGTGAAGCACCTTGGGATTCAAGGTCTTCACCAAACATCTAGATAAAATTCCTTGAGGGATCTAGTTTCCAAAATGGAGTCAATTGTGGGGGCGCTCCACTGTTTGTGCACCTCAGGGGCTCTCCAAACTTGACATGGTGTCCGTTAATGATTCCAGCTAATTTTGAATTGAAAAAAGTCAAATGACACTTCTTCCCATCTGAGCATTGTGAAAATGTAAAATTTGAGTGTAAAAAAATATTTTTATGGAAAAAAGTAAAATTTTAATTTTTTTCTTTCCATATTGTTTTAGTTCCTGTGAAGCACCTAAAGGGTTAATAAACTTCTTGGATGTGGTTTTGAAGGGTGTAGTATTTAGCTTGGTGTCACTTTAGGGGTTTTTTTTCCTGTCACCTAAGCCTCTCAAAGTCACTTCAAATGTGATTTGGTCCCTAAAACAATGATTTTGTAAATTTTGTTGGAAAAATGAGAAATGTCTGATAAACTTTGAACTCTTATAACTTCCTAAAGGGTGTTTTGAGAGAACACTATCTGGGCTGACCAGGCTGATGGAAAACCCAGTGCCTCCATGTCTCTAGGCCTGATATTGACGGGCTTGAAGGAGCAATGGAGGTTGGCTGGGGTAGGGTTTCTGACTGGGAAGATCACTTCCCCTGCTGCTGGTGTATCCCAGTGGGAGCATCCCTCAGACCCCAATTAGTCCTCTCAGCTAGGTCAGCAGAAGTGGGTCCAGGCATGGGGCCCGGTTTTGGAGACAATCTTTGTCCATATGCTCAAGGTGCCTGCTTGTATAACAGCGTCATGGATTGGGCACGTCACAGGCTCTGTTTGTAAACCTTTGTCCAGGTAGGGCTTTTGCTGGGTAGTGAGATAGTCCTACTCGAGTATCTGGTAGTAGACAAACTGGAACTCCCAAGACTGATTCCAGATCAAAAGCCCTCTCACTGCTTGAGGCTTTGGGCTTTATTGCAGCCAACAAATACTGGATTTGGGCTGCTTGGGACTGGGTTGTTGATTGTAAACTGCCACAGTATCTTTTGCGCGCTTTTTAATTCCTCTGTGTCTCCATAGTCAGGTTCTTCATCATTTTTCCCGATATTCTGGGCATCCCAAGGAACTAATTCCTGAATCAAATCATATGTCTGTTGCCATTTATTCAATCTGTTGAATCTGGTACAGCTCCTGTAGTAGCCATTTACTGCTGAGGCTGTATGTCCACTCCAGTCCTCTTCCCAAGGCCAAGCTGGAAGGGTTGGACATGCTGGCGTACGAAACCTGTATACATCTCCTATGGCCTGCTGGATATGCCTATATGCCTCCCTGGTTGTTGAGCCCTTGCATGGTGCCTACGAACATCTGTCCCCTGAAGCTTCCCTGGATAAGCCAGGCTGAGCAGTAGCCAAACACTGCAACCAGTTGTGGAGACACAAAGTTCAGTGGGTGCTCTCGTCTGGTGGCCTGGCTGTTTTCAGAAAGAACGCATGGATCAGGGCTCATTCCACTGAATACTCACACTCCTTCCCCATGGGCAGAACACTACAGGGTGAGGGAACCACACATTGGTAAAACTTTATTGGTTAACTAATAGGCAAAAAACATATTCTACATTGCCAGCAAGAACTGGTCTGCCAGGGATTAGAATCTTTGTGACTTCAGGGCTTCCAGGGTCAACTATCCCAGCCAGTAGCACTCCGCCATTGGCGGGCACCCACTTAGAGGAAATGGCGGCAAGCTTAGGAAGCTGACTGAGCACAGCAAGATATGTAGCAATGCACCTGAATTTTTCCAATCTGAGTTCTCCAAGTAAATTTGTGGAGTCAGCGTTAATCAGTGAAGCAGTTCTGTAATCCTTCAGCTGAAACCGTGGATCCTTAGGCTGAAATCCTATAGAATCAATCTTAAAGCAGTTATTTGATCCTCCAGTTGGAATCATAACTCTTAAGCGGGATTTACACGCTGCGATATCGGAAGCGATATCGCTAGAGAGCATACCCGCCCCCGTCGGTTCTGCGTCACGGGCAAATCGCTGCCCGTGGTGCACAACATCGTTTACATCCGTCACGCATACTTACCTGCCTAGCGACGTCGCTGTGGCTGGCGAACCGCCTCCTTTCTAAGGGGGCCGTTCGTGCGGCGTCACAGCGGCATCACTAAGCGGCCGCCCAATAGAAGTGTAGGGGCGGAGATGAGCGGGACGAACATCCCGCCCACCTCCTTCCTTCCTCATTGCGTGCGGCCGCAGGTACGATGTTATTCCTCATTCTTGCGGTGTCACACATAGCGATGTGTGCTGCCACAGGAACGACGAACAACATCGTACCTGCAACAGTAACGATAATCGGGATAGGAACGACTGGACAACGATCAACGATATGGTGAGTATTTTTGATCGTTACCGTCGTTCTTGCTGTGTCACACGCAACGACGTCGCTAACAAGGCCGGATGTGCCTCATGAATTCTGTGACCCCAACGACATCTCGTTAGCGCTTTAGGCTGAGGTCATGCAGAATATTAACCCTTTCCCCCTGGCGATTTTCCATTTTACATTTTCATTTTTTCCTCCCCTTCTTTCGAGAGACATAACCTTTTAATTTTTCAGTCAATGTTGCCATATGATGGCTTATTTGTAAGTTGTAATTTTGAATGAACCCTTCAGTTTTACCATACAGTGTACTGGAAAACGTGAAAAAATTCTGTGACGCCCTGGACTAGCCAGGTAGTCACAGGTAGGCCCCCTGCACAAACACCAGCACCTAAAAAGGTATCAGCAGCCAACCTAAAAACCCTGAGTCACCCCTCTCAGGTCTTGACGTTCACACCAGGGGGAGGAGCCAGGTGGTTGGCCACGCCCACCGAGAAGTTTGGATAGCCTGAGACGGGAAAACACAGAGAGACCCGTTAGGGAAGTGAAAAGGAGAGGAGGTGAAGTGGAGTAGAGAGGAGTAACGTCTGTCAGGGATCTAGGTAGGAGCCTGGATACCCTGTGGCCAGGAGGCAGATGGTGGTGGCCGCCTGCAGGAGCCGGGAAGACAGCCGGTGGAACCGGGGAACCGAATGGAAACCGGAGCCCCAGGAGGAGTACTCAGACCCAGTTCGAGGCCCAGAAGCCACTGGACCGAGTCGAATTCACTGATTGGGGTCTGGACCTTAGGTTCTTTCCCACCCAAGTCCCGAATGAAGGCAACAGCCCAACGAGGGGGATAGAAAGCAAAGCCACCGCCCAGGCATAGAGATCCCATGGGCCAGCGTCGACGGGTAAATGGGCTCCCCCGAAATCCACTAGCCGGGGAGCGGACTCCCGTCGCTGAAGCGAAGGAAGTAAGCATTCTACTACAGAGGTGCAGGAGAAAGGCGGGGACCACCAACCTGAGTAAGGGGCACAGCGCAGCCGGCTGCGGACACCGACCACCATCCTTTTGGTTTACCAGAGACTCCGTGTATTTATAATAGTGAGTACAACAGTGCCCTCGGGCAGCTCATCGCACCCCACCATCCCGCCTGCATCTCTCGCCCAATCAGACCCCCGGGGCCACCAACCCTTGCCCATGGAGGGGATCAACACCAAGCTGCACAACACCGTCCCCGGGATCCTAGTCAACGGCAGCGGTGGTGCCCACTCACTCACCACAACCCGTGGGTGGCGTCACGAACTTAACCCCCAAACAACCGCGGCCCCGGCCGTGAACCTCCACCAAACACCACCCCTCACGTAGCGCCAGCATCCCTTCAGAGCGACGTGACCCAAGGGTCCGGGAGGAGCTCGAGCCACCCACCGGCGAGCACAGATCCCAGCGGCTCGGCAGCCGGCCGAGCCCCGGGGCGGTACAATTCCAAATGTAGTGAAAGTGAAAAAAGTGCAATTGCACAATTGTTTTGGAGGGTTTTATTCACCATGTTCAGTGGTGAAATGTCAGTATGATGCCTCACGCTGATATGCGTTCCAAGAGACCAAGCATGTATACTTTTACTTTTATCTAAGGAGTAAAAAAATTTCAGAAGTTTGTTAAAAAAAAGAGTAGCGCTTTTGTCACCATTTTCCGAGACCCGTAGCATTCTCATTTCTTGGTATCTGGGGCTCAGTTTTGGCTTAATTTTTGCGTCTTGAGCTGATATTTTTAATTATACCAATTTTGTGTATTGATATGCTGTTTTTGTGCCGCCCCGTGCTCGGCAGCAGCCGAGCCGCTCGGATCCAGACCTTCAGTGGGTGGCTCGAGTGTCTCCGGACCCGGGGGTCCTGCGGTCACGTCAATCAAAAGAGGTTTGGTGGTTTGGGGATGTAGGTGTACGGCCGGAGCCGTGTTTGAGTTCGTGACGCCACCCACGGGATGTGATGAAGGTGGACACCACCGCTGCAGTTATGGGGCACCCGGGGGAGATGTTATGCAGCAAGTTGTTTGTCGGTGCAGGGAGATGGGCGGCCGGAGGTCACTGATGTACTCACTATTAGTAAACACTAATTAGTAAACACCTCGTTGGGCTGTTGCCTTCAGTCGGGACTTTGGGTGGCACAGGACCAATAGTCCTGGCCGTAGTCAGTTAATTAGCGAGCCCCCAGTAGCTTCTGGACCTAGCTTCAGGGTCTGAGGACCCCCCTTTGTGCTCCGGTTTCCGAGTCGGTTCCCCGGGTCGGTACCGGCGGGCCACTACCCTGTCCCAGTCCACCACGGTTCCACCGAGCCGTCTTCCCGGCTCCTGCAGACAGAGTCCTCCGTCTGCCTCCTAGCCAAAGGTACCCGGGCTCCTACCCTGGCACCTGTCAGTCTGCTACAGACCTGTCACACAGGCCTGACCTCCTCCACTGAACTCTCAAACTGATCTACTGTCTGTTCCCGCCTCAGGCCATCCGAACTCCTCGGTGGGCATGTCTAACCGCCTGGCTCCGCCCCCTGGTGTGTCCATCAAGTACTGAGGGGGGTGACTAGGGTTTAAATGTTTGGCTGCTCTCACCTTGTTAGGGGACTGGTGTAATGCGGGGCCCTATCCGTGACTACCTGGCCCGGCCAGGGCGTCACATTTTAATCACCTGTTATTGCATTTTAAAGAAATCTTGCAGTGTTGTCGTTTTGAATTTTCTCTCGCCCCAGCATGTACCGATCAGATTAATTGATTTTATGTTTTGATATATTATGCATTTTTGAACCCAGTGATACCAAGTATGTGTATTTTTTTACATTATTTACCTGTGCTATTTTCGATGGGAGAAAGGGGGATGATTTGAACTTTTAGTGTTTTTTTTTTATTTTTTCATATATTTTAAAACTTTTTTAATATGTTTTATTTTTTTTTTACTAGTCCCTTTAGGGCACTTTATCATTGCACAGTTTGCTCGCCTGTGCATTTCTGCCAATCAGAACAGCATGGCTCTGATAAGCAGAAATGCTCATCTCCTGTGAGTGCTGTCACTCTGTCGTCTGTCGTCTCACACAGGAAGTTAGTCATGATAGCGTCAGGGTCATCATCTGACCCCAAGCTACCATGACAACACATTGGTACCCTGTGATCTTGTCACGGGGCCACCGATGGCAACGGGGAACGATGCAGTCCCTGCTGCAGCCATTTAAATTGTGCTGTCAGTATTTGACAGCGCAATCTAGGGAGTTAACAGATGCAGGTGGATCTCCAATCCACCTATGCCTCTTAGCCACACATGTTTGCTGATCAAACGGAGGGAGGCGACCAAGGGCGTACCATTACGTCCTTGGTCGTAAAAGGGTTAATCTGGTGACAGAAGCAATGCCCCTTTATACCCCTCAGAATTGAGATTCAGGGTGTTGGGTCTTATAAGATTTGTTGAAAATGGCTGTTCAATCCGACTGTATAATTTTCCTCTGAATTTTGTAGTCAAAGGGATTGAATCAAAACTAGAGCTGAGCGTATCCGAACTGTAAAAGTCCGGCTCCGAGCAGTATCAAAGATGCCCGGGTGCCGGACTTGGAGCTGGAATTCTGGGTGCACAATCCGGATCCAGCACTGAGGAAAATAATTGAAAAATAAAGAAAAATAGAAATAAAACAGCGTTTCATACTTATCGAGACTCGGTGTCATGGCGGCACACTGTTTCCGGGTTGCGCATTCACTTCCTGTACTGTGCATTGCATAGACACAGCTTTCCGTGTTTTCCCTGACCACCGGCCTTCCTCTCATCTGTGATTGGTTGCAGGCAGATGCGCCCCCAGCCCGTGACAGTATCTGCCGTGCAGTCATCGCTGCTCAGTCATTGTTTGCACAGCCAGCAGTCGTGCTCTATGGCAGCTGGCTGTGTTATGTAGCAGAGCTGAAGCGGCGTGGGATCTCATGTGGATTACGCCGGACCTGCAGGGTGTTGGGGGTTAATAAGAGGGGAAGTAGGGTGTGTGTTTTGTACTTTATTCCAAATAAAGGATTTTTCACTGTGTCTGTGTTTATTTACTTTTACTTACAGGTTAGTGTGATGCAGGTATCTCATAGAGGCCTGTGCTATCACTAATCTAGGGCTTGGTAGCAGCTGTATGCTGTTATTAACCCCTCATTACCCCGATTTCCACTTCTCCAGGGCAATCGAGAAGAGCCGGTAAAGCATCGGTATTGTCACATCTACTAGATGCGGCAATACCAGACAGCTGCGGACTAAGAATATCAGCCTCCAGCTGGCTTTATCTTGGCTGGGGATGAAAATTAGGGGGGACCGCATGTCATTTTTTTTTAAATTATTTAAATAATAATAAAAAAAATGCATCACCGACACAGCAACGCACACTTCTGACAGGAATGTTTCTGAAACACATGCACGGTCACCATACTGACCTGCATACACTTGCACTGCTTTCACCACCCACCGGCCATCCTGCCGCCTGTGATTGGCTGCAGTCAGCTGACACACTGACACTCAGGGTGGAGGCGCGTCTAACTGCAATCAATTACACACACCGGTGGGTGAGCAAAACAATGAATATTGAATTGTGGGCTCCGGAAGGGAAAAGCGTGACCCGAAAGGAGTTTGCTGCCATGACACAGCCTCGGCTGAGTACACCGCGCTTGCTCCTACCCCCCTATCCCCTCTACAAATGTTTTTAACCTCCGGATTCTGGTCCCCATAGACTTATATGGGCACCGGAATCCGGAGCGTATTCGGATTTTTTTTCAATCCGGCAGTCATCTGCCGGTCCCAGATTTTGGGGGGTTCAATCAACTCTAATCAATACAGATTTAACAGACAAGCTGCATTTAACAGACCATAGGGCTCTGATCAGTCTAACATGAGACAATTGCTAACCTCTTGATTTAACAATCAAGGGAAGCATACATCTGGCCTAATTAAGAACAGTCCCCCCCCCCCCCCCCCCCACACAAGTGACCAGATGCTGAGTTGTCACTATGCCTACTGCGTGGATTCTGATTCCACACGTAGGACATACCATAGAAATGCATTTGGAGAGCAGTGAGTAGTTTGAGTAAACTGTGAAGGTTTCATACTTTCTGGCAGGAAGCTGTGTGAGCCATCACACTGTGTATGGGGGACTGTTAGGATTTCATATTTTGTGTCGGTGTCTGAAGGAACCTTAAAATTTATGTTGGTGGCTGTGGGTGCATCATTCCGTGCTGTGTAGACTTTCATACGGTATTTGGCTGGCTGTGAAGGCATCATTCTGTAGGAAGTGACTGGAGGCATCATATTGTGTGTGGATAGATGTGGGGGCTATTATACTGTGTATGATGGCTATGGTGGCATCATACTATGTGTAGGGGCAGTGGGGTCCGTCAAACTGTCTGTAGAGGTATCTGGCTTCCATTATACTGTACGGGTTTAGTGGGGTTCATTTTACTGTGTGTATGGGGTTGTGGTGTCCATTATATTGTGTGGAGAGACTATAAGGGCAACATACTGTGTTGGGAACTGTGAGATCATCATATTGCATGTATGTGTGGCGCCCCTGACCTGGTCAGGCACCACTGAGTACTGCACCCATGCTGGGGGCAGTACAATACAGGTAATCCAGAAGGCTGACCGGGGTGTGGTTACACAGGCGCATAGTAACCAGGTCTCCCACATTGACCTTTCAAGGGACCCCTGGGGAATCCAGGAGGGGGCGTGGCCTCCATCTCCACTGAAGGGGTGTGGTAGAGAGTCTGGTTGCTAAGTTGCATAGGCAGACACAGAGGGGAGAAAGTAGTGAGACAGTCTGAAGTGAAGCTCAGGGAGAGCAGTCGCAAAGGAGGAGACCTGGAGGCTGTCACTAGTCAGACACCGCACGTGCAGGGGTTACTGATGGAGGAGAATGGTCACCTGGTAGTGCCGCACTAAATCCACCTAAAGGGGGCTTTACACGCTACGACATCGCTAATGCTGGGGTCACGGAATTGGCGACGCACATCAGGCCGCATTAGCGATGCTGTTGCGTGTGACACCTATGAGTGATTTTGCATCGTCGCAAAAACGTGCAAAATCGCTCATCGGTGACATGGGGGTCCATTCTCAAATATCGTTACTGCAGCAGAAACGAAGTTGTTCCTCGTTCCTGCGGCAGCACACATCGCTCTGTGTGACACCGCAGGAACGAGGAACCTCTCCTTACCTGCCACCCGGCCGCTATGCGGAAGGAAGGAGGTGGGCGGGATGTTACGTCCCGCTCATCTCCACCCCTTCGCTTCTATTGGGAGGTGGTTCAGTGACGCAGCTGTGACGTCGCTGTGACGCTGAACGAACCGCCCCCTTAGAAAGGAGGCGGTTCGCCGGTCACAGCGACGTCGCCGGGCAAGTAAGTACGTGTGACGGGTCTGGGCAATGTTGTGCGGCACGGGAAGCGATTTGCCCGTGTCGCACAACAGATGGGGGCGGGTACCCATGCTAGCGATATCGGTACCGATATCGCAGCGTTTAAAGCGGCCTTAAGTCCGGAGTGCAGAGGGGTGGCTGAGTAGGGGGACTGCCAGGAGAGGACCAGGCCACACGGGGTTACAGGTCCCCAGCGCAGCGTCCCATTCAGTTGGCCTGCCAAACCAGATGGGGAAAATTCAGAAGCAGATGGGGGAAATTCATACCCTCCACCATAACACCACAGAGTCCGGAGCCACGTAGCAACGAGAGGGCCCATAGTTCACAAGAGGCAAGCAGCCGGAGTGACCTGGTCCAGGCTACAAGCAGACGGGCCAAAAAGAGGGGAGAACAGGCAGAAGCAACTTCCCTGGGTGACCCAGTAAGACTACAAGTCTGGGTCACCACAAAAACACAAGGACTAGGAAGGCGAGTCAGTAGCCACCCTCATAAGTCAGCCTGAAGGAGCCTGGTTTCCACTTGGAGTATCACAGCATCGTCCGAGTTACTCACCCCTGCCATCTGAAGTGAGTAAAAACCTTGAAAGACATTCTGGTTGTGCGTGTGAGTTCTTCTGCGACCTGTGTTGCCACACACCTACACTGGGCCCTGGTGCCAGCCTCACTTTCGGGAGGCCACTACATCTAACTGCACTCAATATCAGCCCCAGGCATACCATAATCTGCAGTGGCGGTCGCCCTGACCGCAATACCGAGAGTGGCATCACGAATCCTATAGAAGTCAACCTACCTGTGACCAGAAGGACCCAGGACGTGCCGTCCCTGAAGACCCTGAGACGACCTGAATGTAACGGGGCACTGGGCGGCACAAATCTGGCGTCACGAACAGGATAAGGACTAGACCTGCTAAGACAGGTGACCATCTGCCTTGGCGTTCCGCTTAAAAAGTTTGAAGCGCCGCCATATTGCCACCATGAAAAGCGTGCCAAGAAACGACAGCAGCGCGTGAAAGCATAAGTTACCGCCCACAAAAAGGTGTGGCTACCCAGGGAACCCCTGCAGCGTTCTGACCTCGAAAGCAATGGAGGTGGAGTTGTCCAGAGACGGCGGGAAGAGACAGAGTGGCAGGAAGTGAAGATGGAAGGTCGTGCAGAGAGAGCAGAGAGGATGGTGTCTGCATACAGAGATCCAGAGCGGGACTCTGCTGCCTGGTGGGACTGGGAGCTTGCCCAGTTCTGCGACCGGCTGGAGGCCAGGATCGTGCAGCAGCTCAGGGAAGGACGCACCGAGCTCCGGGAGATGGCTACAGCGGTTCGGGCCTACGAGAGGTGGACCGCGCGACAAGTGCCACTCCGGGCGGTGACCACCCAGACTCCGATGATGCTGCCTATGGGTGAGTCCAGTGTTGCCCCTGCCCTCGTGAGAGCACCGATCCCGCCGGCGCTGTCCCAACGTGAGGCCACTGCGTTGCCCACGGCGCGCCACACTGCCACGCCTGTGAAGATCCCTGCTGCGACCCCGGAGGCGATGCCCACCACGGCCCATGCTGTGAAGCCCACGGTCCCTGCAGAGACGCCTGGAGCAATGACGCCCAGCCCGGCTCACCAAGACCAAGCCGCAGCAGCGATGCCCAGCCCGGCCCGCCAAGACCAAGCTGCAGCAGCGATGCCCAGCCCGACCCGCCAAGACAAGGCCGCAGCTGTCCCGGGCGGAGGGGACGTGCTCGGGTCCGGGGCTTCTGCTGCAGCTCGGTGGCTCGACCGGTGGGACGGACCCGGGGACTCGAGCAGCGCTCCTCGTCCACGAGTGAAAAGGGGGGTGGTGGTTTTAGGGAGATAGTTTGTGACGCCACCCACGGGTCATGGTGATAATAGGCACTACCGCTGCTGGTGACGGGGATCCCGGGAGCGATGGTAGGGAGCAGCTAGGATGTTGTCCCCTCCGTGGGTAGGGGTTGGTGATCCCGGAACCCGGTGGTGTAATGGGGAGGCTGGATGGCTGGGGTGCAGGGTTGCAGGGGCAGCGCGGTGCGGTGTCGGATGGCACTGGTGTACTCACTCAGGCAGTCAATGACAGAGTCTCTGGTAAACCAAACGGCTAGATGGACGGGTCCCGCAGCCGGCTGCAGTGTTTGTGTTCTCCCCGGACGGCTGATAGTGGCTGTCTTTCCCTGCACCTGGTTAGAATGTTCTGACTCCTGTGGTTGCCCACCGGTAGTCCGGTCCCCGGCTTATAGGTACCGAAGAAGCCCGTTTTGCCCGCAGGCGCTGGCCCTTGGATCTCTAGCCTATGGCAGTGGCTGTATATCCTCACGGTGTGGACTGTTGCCTTCTCTCGGGTCTTGGTTGTTGGGAAACCCCTGGGGTTCCGGTCACACTCGGATTTGACCGTTGTCGGCGGCTCCAAGCCAAGTCGGGATCCGATGGCCCTGCCTGTGTGCTTAGCTTCACTCCACTCCCCGGTTCGGTACCGGCGGGCCACCGCCCGACCCCGGTCCTACGGTTCCACTAACTCCTGCAGACGGCCACCACCGTCTGCCAACCTTGCTGTCAGTGCTTGGGCTCCGACCCAGACACTTGCAGTTTCTGACCTCTCACTTGCACCTCCAAACTCTAACTGTCACTTTTCCCGCCTCGAGACCTGTGAACTCCTCGGTGGGTGGGGCCAACCGCCTCGCTCCGCCGCACCCCGTGTGGACATCAGACCCTGGAGGGAGGCAACAAGGGTTTTTGTTTGACTGGTGTGACTGTCCAGGGGAGGGGGTGTGTGTGGTGTTATGTCTGTGACTACCTGGCTAGTCCAGGGCGTCACATTCCCCCTTGGTGAAATGCAGACCGTCCGCGGGCTGCCCGTCCATCACCAGTTTTATTTTTCTGTAAAAGATAAATTAACATTTCAAACATTTAACACAAGCATATTTTTAGTTCTTCCCTTACGGGAGGCATGGCACTTTAACATTGCAAACATATGTAAACATTTTTAATAATGACGGACGGGTTCATGTTCATCCGCTTCCCCACCCAAGTAACCTAAACCTTGATGCTGCCCCTAAGAAACGGGATGCAACCCTCTTCCCCAGTCCGGAAGCAGGAACTCGGTTCCAGGTCACCAAAGCGGGAACGGGTACGGTATCTCGCACCCGGCTGTCACTTCAGGGGACCCCACGTCCAGGGGGACCCCTGACCCCCGGAGGATGGCCACCGGTCCTGGTGGTGGCCGGGCCCCAGCCTACTCCGCTGCGGGCCCTTCCTCCAATCTGCCTCTCCGGAGGCGGCACGGAAAACGGCCCACAAACTATTTACAAAACCACAAGTTCGTGGTTGGCCTGCAAGTTCTCGCCCTTGTCTCTGAACGGTCACTCAGGCAACAGGGAACGGGGCAACAGTAGTCCCAACAGGGACGGGGCTCTTCATAGCCAACGGGCTACCACAAACAAAACTGTAGGGTCCCAACGGAGACTTGCTGTAGGGTCCCAACGGGGACTGTCAGTTGGGTCCCAGGGGCTATCCACAACACCTGACTCCGGTACAGCTTCCTCCTGCAGCTTTCCCACAGTCCACCACCGGACAGCACGAGCCCCCAATGCCACCCTCACTCAGACCCGCAACACACATCTGTTTAATTGGTACGTGTGCGGCACGTATATGCACGTACCGGAGACACATACACACGGAGACCCATGTTATGCAATGGTAGATGGCACACACATGTAAAATCACACGGAACGTGTGACCGTGTGGTAAGTACGTGTGTGCGCTTTTCTACACGGACGACATGTCCGTTTTTGGCCGGCAGCACGCAGGCATGGACCCGCTTTAGTCTATGGGTCCATGCCTGCACATACCGCACAAGGAGTAAGTCCGTGTTCAGCACGTTTCGTGCGTGTGCGTTTTTACACTAGCGATCTTATTTTTTGTTTTTATTTAAATTAAATTCAGTATACTTACCTTTTTTCCTGCTGTTCTCAGTCATACTTACATTGGCACTCGGTTTTTTTCTTCCCCCGGCTCATACCGCTCCCCGATCACCAGCGCGGCGAAGAACAGCTGTGCAGAGAATACGCGGCAACAATTACTTTGAATATGCCGGCCGCTCATTAATCAATATCGTATTCCCTGCTTTCCCCACCCACAGACGCCTGTGATTGGTTGCAGTCAGACACGCCCCCACGCTGAGTGACAGCTGTCTCACTGCACCCAATCACAGCAGCCGGTGGGCGTGTCTATACTGTGCAGTAAAATAAATAAATAATTATAAAAACTGGCGTGCGGTCCCCCCCAATTTTAATACCAGCCTTATAAAGCCATACGGCTGAAGGCTGGTATTCTCAGGATGGGAAGCCCCACGTTATGGGGAGCCCCCCAGCCTAACAATATCAGTCAGCAGCCGCCCAGAATTGCCGCATACATTATATGCGACAGTTCTGGGACTGTACCCGGCTCTTCCCGATTTGCCCTGGTGCGTTGGCAAATCGGGGTAATAAGGAGTTTTTGGCAGCCCATAGCTGCCAATAAGTCCTAGATTAATCATGTCAGGCGTCTCCCCGAGATACCTTCCATGATTAATCTGTAAATTACAGTAAATAAACACACACACACCCGAACAATCCTTTATTAGAAAAAAAAAACACAAACATATACCCTGGTTCACCACTTTAATAAGCCCGAAAAAGCCCTCCATGTCCGGCGTTATCCAGGCTGGTCCAGCGTCGCTTCCAGCTCTGCTGCATGAAGGTGACCGGAGCTGCAGAATACACCGCCGCTCCTGTCACCTCCACGCAGCAACTGAAGACAGCCGCGGATCAGCTGTATTCAGCGTTGGCCGCGAGTAACCTCAGTGGCAGCTCAGCTGATCGCACTATTCCCTTCATTAGCTGCGTGGAGGTGACAGGAGCGGCTGTGTCTTCTGCAGCTCCGGTCACCTTCATGCAGCACAGCTGGAAGCGACGCTGGACCATCCTGGAGTACGCCGGACATGGAGGGCTTTTTCGGGCTTATTAAAATGGTGAACCAGGGTATATGTTTGTGTTTTTTTTTTCTAATAAAGGATTGTTCGGGTGTGTGTGTTTATTTACTGTAATTTACAGATTAATCATGGAAGGTATCTCGGGGAGACGCCTGACATGATTAAGGTCCAAGGTCCAAGGTTATTTACTGTAATTTACAGATTAATCATGGAAGGTATCTCGGGGAGACGCCTGACATGATTAAGGTACAAGGTCTGAATAATAATAGCTGTATGATTTATAAACCTTATAAAAAGCAGTAAATTATATGCTTTTGATTAGATGCTACTGGTAAGAAAAGGGTTACAATAAGCCCTATTGTAACATAAAATAATACAGGCAGCTAAACAGCACACTTAATTCTGGTCAATATTAAGTGATAAAAATTAATATAAAATAAAATCTTAATAAGAATAATGAGCAAACTAAAGTTCAGACTTTCCCTTTGGCCCACCACAACATTCATGGACATTCATGTGGTCTCTTGGGAAAATGTATTGCCCACCCCTGATTTAAACAATTTTAGAAAGATTGTTATTGCAGATAGTGCACTATTTGTTGTATAAATAGCCAAACTATAATAAAAAAAATATATAGTTTCCAGAAATTAAATCAGTGCCATCCGATAAAACCCTACGAACACCGACCTAAACCCATTGTTGCCCATTGGGTGTGGGTGTTGTTCGTCTGTGGGTTGTTCTTCTACACTCAGTAAATGCTTTGAAACCAGTTGTTTTCCTGATGCAGGGAAATTTGTTGTCAGGGACCTAATGCTGTATGAAAGGAATGTTGTTTCATTTAAAAACCTTAGATTTCCGACAAGATGGAGCATGAGCAATCTGAAAGGAAGAAACCTTTTTTCTGCAACACAAACATGGTCAGACACAGCTTTTCTTTCAGCTAATTAAGCCGTTTTAAAGTAAACTGGTCAGAGAGTGACATCTTGGTGGGGAGCCCTGAAATGAACTGCCGAGCACAGTAGATGGGGCAGCTAAGGGTGACTTTTGCTTTTATTTCCCCTGGCTGATTCTATTCTTCTGTAACAATGCAGGAAGAGCGACCTCGTACAATTCACAGTATTCAGAGCCGATGACCTATAGAGACGCCATTATAGATGCAACTAGAGAATGAGATTTCATGGTTTGGAGCCAGTTGTAGCCGCCCATACTAACGCCTTATGCTACCAATACTTTATGTCCATGGTTTATTTCAGCCATTAGCATATCTTTATAACTGTTAAGACAACAGGACATAGCCATAAAACACATGTATGTATTGTCATTCAGTTGCCTCCTCTGAATAAATGGTATGAGATCAGAGTTTAATATAAAAATATTTTTCCCATCCATTATAGCTTAGTAAAAAAGAGATTGTGTTGCATATACTGTAGGATGACTGATCTTGCTTGTACATATATTATCTTAATTGTAAAATCCTATAATACATTTTTTATTGTGAATTATTATTATTATTATTATTATTATTATTATTATTATTATTATTATTACTTTATTATCACTACAGAATGAACCCAAGGTACATTAATTCATAATAAATTATGGAAAACATACTGAAAATGAAAAAAAAAAACATGAAACACTTTTTTTATAAAAATAAAAATGAGAGCACTTGCGCCTAAATCTCCTATCATTGCTCAGACTTAAGTTTGCACATAGGCTAATTTGGTCACATACTTGTTCTTTTATTATAGCATTAAATAATAACATCCTTTTCCAAAGACTGCAACCATGTCCGTTCTTACTGTTCAGTCATTACTGGTTGTTCCCTAATTGATCTAATTATTGACCTAATCTTATAATCTAAATTCAAATTTGTTTTAACATTAATCAATTTAAATATGAATGATAGTTAAAAATACAATAACAGGTAAATAAAATGCCTAAAAAACAGGGCGGGGTGGACCCAGACTGTAAAAGTCCGGATCCGCGCGGTTTCAAAGTTGCCCGGGTGCAGGACTCGGACCCAGGATTACGAGTGTTTGATCCGGAACTCAAGAAATAAAAAAAAAAAAAAAGAAAAGAAAAATGAAGTGAGTGCTTCATACTTACCGAGACTCCAGCCAGCTGTACGCTGCTCCTGCGCTGCTGTATGCTGCTTCTGCAGCCTCCCTGGGCCGCTCATCGCATATGCAGTGCTTTCCCTGCCCACCGGCCAGCCTGGTAGTGCACTTTACAATGAATCCAGAACAGACCTGAGAAAGTGTGGCCTATCCAACCCTCTGGCTGTTCTAGTCTGACTCACGGATCGAGAAAGCCAAAGGCTGGAAACAGTGACCTACAGGCCACACCATGCCTGATATCACCGCTATCTGCATCTTCAGAGTTCGTTCACACTTGCATATAAAAAAATGTTTCTCATTCTCATCCAGAAAAGTTGGACAAGTGAAATCCGTTTGGTATGCCATATGTCATGCGAGTATGAGATTTTTCTCTCGCATCTGTAGGACATGTGTATGCCATTCATTTTTTTCCTAAGCAGCTATCATTCAGCAATCATTTACAGGACCATTTATAGGGTTCTCTACTACAGAATGGCAATGTTTGTAAAAAACGGATACATACGCTTAGTCTGCAAACTGGCCATTTTTTTCTCATACTCATAGGCTTGCATTGGCGAGTCTCATCAGATATATGCAGCCACTCATGGCATGCTGCAAGTTTATCCTCATGCCGATTATAACTGAGGAAAAAAATCACAGATCAGCACTAACTAATTGAATAACATCGGTCTGAGTGTACTGCAATGTTTTCTCACATTGCACTCATCCATTTTATACACAAGTGGGAGAGAACCCTTAGGATGTGGGGCGCCCTGGACAAGCCAGGACGTCACAGGTACTGCAACAACACACCCCACACCCCGGTTAGGAACACCAAAGACAGACACAAATCCTTGTTGCCTCCCTCCAGGGGCTGATGTCCACACCAGGTGGGGCGAAGCCAGGCGGTTGACTCCACCCACTCAGGAGTTCACAGTCCTGGAGACGGGATAAGGGCAGAGAGTTAAGTGGAGTGAGGGAAAGTGGAAGGAGCAAGTGGTAGTAGAGGAGCAGACTGACCGTGTCCGGGTACGTGGCCCGGGCACCTGAGAGCAAGGTTGGCAGACGGTGGTGACCGTCTGCAGGAGAGGCCGATTGACGCACAACCGTAAGGACCGGGGACGGACGGTGGCCCGCCGGTACCGGATCGGGGAGCGAAGAGAAGCCAGCACCATCTGGCAGGGCCTACGGATCCCAACCAGGCTTGGAGTCGCCGTTAAACCGGTCAAATCCATCAGCGACGGGAACCTCCGGGGTTTCCCAGCAGTAAAGACCCGACTGAAGGCAACCGCTCAACCGTGAAGGGAAATACAGCTACCGCCACAGCTAGGGTTCCCAGGGCCAGCGCCTGCGGGCAAAAGGGGCTCCTCTGGCAAACACACCACTGGGGAGTGGGCTACCAGTGGGAAGCCATCAAGGCAGAAAACACAACCAAGGTGCAGGGAGAGACAGTTACCGCCAACCTACCGGGAGTGATCACCGCAGCCGCCTGTGGGACCTGTCCATCCAGCCATTTGTTTTACCAGAGACTCCATGTACGTTACTGGCTGAGTGAGTACCACCGTGCCGTCTCGCACCGCGCTGCCCCCCCGCGACCCTGCACCTCGCCAAACCCCGCCATCCACCTCCCAGTCAACATCACCGGGCCCCGGGACCACCAAAATTCCCCCCTACCCACGGAGGGGAGAGAACCATCCCAGCTGCTCCCTGTCATCGCTCCTGGGATCCTCGTACCGAGCAGCGGTGGTGTTCTAACCTCACCATATACCGTGGGTGGCGTCACAAACTGACATCCCAAACACCAACAAACCACCGCTTTCACTCACGGGCGAGGAGCGCCGCTCGAGTCCCCGGATCTGGCCCACTGCTCAAGCCACCGAGCAGCAGTAGCAGCAGCGCCGGACCCGAGTGTGGTGAGCGCAGCGTGCCCTCCCCGCCCGTGACAGATGCATAGTGGTGAATACATTGATAGAAGACAGGTTCCTGCTGAGAAAGCAGACACGATAAGGCCCCTTTCACACGTCAGTGATTCTGGTACGTTTGTGCTTTTTTTAAAACGTACCAGAATCATACGCAGACCCATTCTAATCAATGAGTCTGCTCACACATCAGTGATTTTTCACTGAACGTGTCTCCGTGCAGCGTTCACCCTTGGCCATGATTCTGCACGGAGACATGTCAGTTTTTCTCTGGCATCACTGATGACCCACAGACCACACTACTGTGTGATCCGTGTGTGATCAGTGAAACACGTACCAGAAAATCACGGACATATTAAATATTCAAAATTTTCAGCTTACTTTGCTTGCGATTCGCTGTGCCTGCTCCACTCTTGGCAGCTCCTGCCTGGCTCATGAATATTCATGAGAGCAGAAAATGCCGACCAGGAAGTAGGTTCTGAGAGCGGTGAGCGGACGCTGGAGAGCCGAGGAGTTCAGCACCATGGAGAGCAGCAGTGAAGGCAGGTGAGTAATGTCCATATGCAATCATAGATCACGGATCACGGATTGCACATGGACAACCCACGTGTGCCGTGAATCACGGAATACGGAGGGACATGTGCGTGTTTTACACGTCAGTGAAGAACGTCAGTGAAGAACGTCAGTGTTTTTCACTGACGTGTGAAATGGGCCTAACATTGTAAGAAGGTGGACTGTTGCATTCTTTTCCCTGAAGATGCCAATCACATAATTATATTGTCATGTAGTGTAATGTGAATTGTGTCCTGCATCTTTTGTAAATATTGTGAGATGTGAATTGTTATGGTAATATGAAGTATTGTATTTGTAATGTGTTCTTTTATAATAGATAGCAGTATTATAAGTAGTTGCCAGACTGTAAGGCAAGAAGCAGTTAAGTTTTGGGACTAGCCCACAATGGGAAGGGTTAGTTCATAAGTCTTCCTTCTAGGAAGATATTGAAGACTCTGTGTGTTATAGAAACGGATATATAGTCCATAGGTTGTCGATGCCGCATGCAGTGGGTGACATGTAAGAGGAGAAAAAGATATAGGAGACTAGGAGACCGTATTGGAGATATTGTGATCCTGAAGTGTTGACCTACACATAGAACATGAGACAACGCTGAGGCTAGAGGCCAGTACTCTAACAAAGTGACCACAAGCAGAAGGGTCCAGAAGATGAGACTCTAGCATAAATGCCCCAAGCCTCAAAGGCAATGAGCTGAGATGGAGTCAATCCTTCACCCAATACTATCATCCCTCGTCACTCTACACTTGGTGTAGTCGGCAGAATTAAACTTTACCATCTGAGGATCGACTGTTGCGGGAAGGCACATGTAACATTAAAGATGTCTGCCATTGCGTGGTAGAAAAAGGAATCAAGCATAGGCTTTAAGGTGGCGGATGGTGGCACAGCTACCCCATCAAAGTGTTGGAGATGTGGAAGGGTGCAAAGCTTTGTCCAGCCCTCAAGAAGCTATGCCCATCAGAGGACATGCCACACCTGGAAATACCAGTCCATGTTGACGAGGGTCCATCCCTATTGGATGAAGTGGAAGGAGAAGGTCTGCCATTGCAAATTGCCAGCAAGGAACCAGCCAGAAAAGTTACCACCCTGTTCAAGGCGGAGCTGTACAACTAGCCACCAAGAAATACGCAGGATGGCATCATTTTGTGGGAGAAAGTTGGAAAAGACGTAGGGAGAAAGCAAGGGAGAAAAAGTTTCTGGATGGAGAACACCAGGTCCTGGTACGGCCTACCCACCCAAGAAGGATCTAGACGCAGTGAGTGGCAGAGGCTCTTGGCCCTTATGGGGTAAGAGAAGCGACAGGGCAGCGTGGTGAAGTAAGCAATCTCTTCCCCCTAGCCCAAAACAGAAGTAGAGGTCTACATTCCAGAATGACCTCAAGATCATAAGTAGAGATGAGCCACCCCCTGGAGTTCGAGTTCGGTTCGGTTCGTCGAACGGTGCCCCGTTCGACAAGCCGTTCAACAAACCTCTCAAACCCTATTAAAAACAATAGGAGGCAATCACAAACACATAAAAACACATTATAAATGTACACATACAGTTAATAAACATTGCCATAAAACTTACTGCTGCCCTGCGAAGCATCCTGCACTCTGTCTCCTGACGCTTTTCCATCAGTAATCGCTGTGTCCTCCCGGTAACCAGCAGTGATGCAAGACCTATCGTGACCTCAAAATAGCCAAGTGACCAGTCAAGTGTCTATTATCTCATTGGCTACAGACTGGTCACTTGGCTTTGACGTCATGCTAGGTCCTGTCAATGCACTCTCCAGTACACGGTGCACGTTTGTGTATCGCCGTGAACCAGTGACATGCTCTGGCACAGGGTCGACTCCCTGTTCTGCTATCCTGTTCCATTATTGACCGGCTGACACAGCCGGTAAATAACGGAGATCACCGTTGCCATAGCAACGCGCCTGTTAGCGGTGACGTCACCGCTAACAGCCGCAGCGGCACCGGGAATCACGTGATCGGAGCACCGTTGCTATGGCAACCCATCTATCAGCCATGATGGTACTGCTAACAGCCAGCAGCACTGATCACTCACGGAGTGAAAAGCCTGCACGGGAAGCAGCGTCTTTCTCCCATGCAGTGCTACTTATGGAGTAGAGCTGCATGTGTTGAAGGAGAAAGAAGAGAGAAGACCATGCATCGTGGAGGGGTAAGAGGGAATAATAAACATGTAGTCTCTAAGTGTGTCTGTGTATTTATTTCTATTAAAGTTTTTTTTTCTCTGTGTGGTGTCTTTTTTTAACCCTTTATTGGAGATTCTTAATGGCCGGGTCAAACTTTCCTGACATTATGAATCTCTGGCTTAATACTAGCTAGTAAAACAAAGCTAGTATTAACTCATTATTACCCAGCAAGCCACCCGGCTTCAGGGCTGCTGGATGAGTTGGATACAGCGCCAGATGATGGCGCTTCTATGAGAGCGCCATTTTCTGGGGCGGCTACGAACTGCAATTCGCAGCAGAGGGGCCCAGAAACCTCGGGCTAACCTGTGCTGCGGATTCCAATCCCCAGCTGCCTAGTTGTACCCGGCTGGACACAAAAATGGGGCGAAGCCCACGTGTTTTTTTTTTTTTAATAATTTCATGAAATTCATGAAATAATTAAAAAAAGGGCTTCCCTATATTTTGAGTTCCCAGCCGGGTACAAATAGGCAGCTGGGGGTTGGTGGCAGTTGTACATGCCTGCTGTACCTGGCTAGCATACAAAAATACGGCGAAGCACACGTCATTTTTTTGTAGTTTGTTGGCAAAAAAAATAAAAAATGCTTCCCTGGATTTTTAATTGCCAGTGAAGGTAACACCAAGCAGTGGGGGTTGGCAGCCAGTAGCTGCTTGGATTACCCTTAGCTATCAATACAAAAAGTGCAGCGGGAGCCCATATATATTTTTTTTAATTATTTATTTAAATAACTAAAAAAAAAAAAAGGGCTTCCCTGTATTTTGATTGCTGGACATCACAGTGCTGTAAAAATAAATCTTTAAAAAAAAGACGTAGCGCTCCATGGTATTTTTGATTCTCAGCGCAGATAAAGCAGACAGCTATGGGTTGGCACCCCCATCTGCCTGGCGTTACCTTGACTGGCAATCAAAATACAGGGAACCCCATTATTTTTTTTTTATTTAAAAAAATAGTTAAAAAAAAAGTGACGTTGGGTCCCCCCATTTTTGATAGCCAGCTAGGGTAAAGCAGACGGCTGTAGCCTGAAAACCACAGCTGGCAGCTTTACCGTGGTTGGGGATCCAAAGTGGATGTCACCTCAGGCTCCTTTTTATAATTATTTTATAAATATTAATAATTACAAAAAAAAGTAGGTTCCCCCCCAAATTGGATCACCAGCCAAGGTAAAGCAGACAGCTGTGGTCTGGTATTCTCAGGGTGGGAAGGTCCATAGTTATTGACCCTTCACAGCCTAAAAATAGCAGGCCGCAGTCGCCCCAGAAGTGGCACGTCCACTAGATGCGCCAATCCTCGCGCTTCATCCGAGCTCATCCCGTGCCCTGGTGTAGTGGAAAATGGGGTAATAAATGGGGTTGATACTAGCTGTAGGTCACCTGACATCAAGCCCAGCAGTTTGTGATGTCATGGCGTCTATCACATACCCGACATCACAAACTGTCAACACTAACAAAACAAATAGACAAAAAAAAATGTATTTGAAAAAACACTCCCCAAAACATTCCCTCTTTCACCAATTTATTGTAAGGAAAAAAAATAGGGGGGTCCCACGATGACCCTCTGGACCGTGTAGAATATGGGGGGACATGCTCAGGGAACGTATCCCCCATTTTCTAGGAGTGCAGACCCTCCATGTGAGGAGTGTGGGTGCAATTAATCTGCACCCACTCGCCCCGGGTCCACAGCAGCAGAGTCCATGTCGTTCACACGACCGATCCGTTTTTGCAGTCCACAAAAAACGGTCCGTTTTTTTCACGGGTGCATCCATGTGGCATCCGTTTCCGTTCCGTATACGGTCCGTATGTCATCCGTTTGTCATCCGTGTGCCTTCCGTTTTTTTGCGTACTGCAAAAAACTGAAGAAGGGAAAATTCATAAATTTACCCAGGATCCATAGCTTCAACCTACATGAGGCGGTCACATGTTCACTCCAGTGCCATTTTCTACTGCTTTTCACAGCGTAGAGCGCTCTGGTGATTTTCTTGTGCTTGTACACTTCATATCAGTCTTTTCTGTCATTATAATGGCAGAAAGACACATAATGTCCCACTCTCCTGCATTTTGTAATTTTGCACCCTTTGGTGCCTTTCATGTGGCACTAAGGGGTGCTTAGCCTTGTATTTACCAAAAAAAAAAAATAAATTTAAAAAAAAAATGACGTGGGGTTCCCCCTATTTTTGATAGCCAGCTAGGGTAAAGCAGACGGCTGCAGCCTGCAGACCACAGCTGGCAGCTTCACCTTGGCTGGTAATCCAAAACTGAGGGCACCCAACGCTGTTATTGTAAATTAAATAAATAATTAAAAAAAAAAACACGTGGGGTCCCCCCAAAATTGGATCACCAGCCAAGGTAAAGTGGACAGCTGGGGTCTGATATTCTCAGACTAGGGAGGTACATGGTTATTGGACTCTCCCCAGCCTAAAAATAGCAAGCCGCAACCGCCTCAGAAGTGGCGCATCCATTAGATGCGCCAATCCTGGTGGTTCGCCCCAGCTCATCCCGTTGCCCTGGTGCAGTGGCAAACGGGGTAATATATGGGGTTAATACCAGATGTGTAATGTCACCTGGCATCAAGCCCTGGGGTTCGTGAGGTCAGGCGTCTATCAGATACCCGACATCACCAACCCAGTCAGTAATAAAAAAAAATAGACGACAAACACATTTTTATTTGAAAAAACACTCCCCAACACATTCCGTCTTTCACCAATTTATTAAAAAGAAAAATAAATCCAGGTCTGCTGTAATCCAAGGGGTTCCAATGACAATCCATACCATAGTCACTGTCCCAGTAAATGAAGAACAGAATATTCCCCATTGGCTGGGAGAACAATGCAGTGACCTGAGCTAACATCAATAGGTCAGCCCAGATCACTGCAGAGCATGACAAGTGCTGCTGTCAGGAGGTTAGCGAGATACATTATCTGCTGTGACGATATCCTGCACTGCTGATAGCAGAGCTGTCACTGACTTCAATGACTGCCACCTTCACAGCCAAGTATCACGGGAGCCTGTGATGTCACCGCTAGTCACAGTCTCGGGTCAGCATAGATAGGAAATGTGAAGCGGCAGCCATGGAGGACAGTAACAGCGCTGAGGTCGGGAGGGCAGGACTTCATCACCGCAGGTAAGCCGAGCGGGGCCATGTGTGCAGAGTGTGAGGTGGGTGGAGTTAAGCGGGGTAATGTGTGCGGAGTGCAAGGTGGGTGGAGCTAAGCGGGGTAATGTGTGCGGGGTGCGAGGTGGGTGGAGCCAAGCGGGGCCATGTGTGCGGAGTGCGAGGTGGGTGGAGCCTAGCGGGGCTATGTGTGCGGGCAGCGGAGTGTGAAGTGGGTGGAGCCTAGCGGGGCCATGTGTGCGGAGTGCGAGGTGGGTGGAGCCTAGCGGGGCTATGTGTGCGGGCAGCGGAGTGTGAAGTGGGTCGAGCCTAGCGGGGCCATGTGTGCGGGCGGCGGAGGGCGAAGTGGGTGGAGCCTAGCAGGGCCATGTGGCGCTGAGGACGTCAGTGCCGGGGACTGCATGGCTGGGGACAGGTGAGTGTGAGTGTGTGTGTGTACATGCCGCGTGCAGGAGGGGCGGAGCCCAGCGGGGAAGTGTCGGCTCCCTGCACACATAACCAGGGTAAATATCTGGTTACCAAGCAAAGCGCTTTGCTTGGATACCCGATATTTATCTTGGTTACCAGCTTACGCAGGCTGCTAGCGATGGCTCCCTGCACACTGTAGCTGTGAAAAGCCCTGCTTTTGATGATCGAGCCGTTCTCGAACGTAACTCGAACTGTCGAGCTTTTAGCAAAAAGCTCGAGTTCGAGCACCCCCCAAAATCACTTGAACATGAAATTGGCGAACCTCGAACCTCGAACATCGCTCATCTCTAATCATAAGTTGACCTAACAACTTCAATCTCTGCTGGCTGAGTACCTGGCAAGTGCTCCATCAACCCCACCAAAAGATCTTACCCTCTGCTTTGACCCCACTGAAAGCCATAACATCAGCACACATCGCAGATGCATTAAAGACCCCGGCCAGGAATTGAAGCTTATTTGTACTAAAGCGGAATGGATCACGGGTATAATAAGGGGAAAAAGTAAAGGGAAGCAAACCAACCTGGTTGGGCAGAAGTTTGCAAATAACCCAGGGTACCATAATGTATTATGACAGCAGAGGATGCTTCAGCTTCGTGATGGAGTTGAGAGCCAGATATAAAGTTTATATCAACCCCTAAGGCAGGGTCACAGTCTGTATAAGTATGCATACAGGTGAGAGGATGCAGTTCCCGAAGGAAGACTTACCACGGGGCTGGTACATGTTGGCTGTCACTTGACTCCAAGAGGCAACTCAGAACTTGTCCTACCATCCCAGGAGAGGTTGGTTCTTCCACAACCCTCGACACAAGGCCTTGGTCACGTCTGTTGTACTTTTTTCATCAGTTTTTTATCTGTACGCCCATACACTTTATATATACTTTGTATACTTTAGATATGTCAGATATGGTGACAGATTCCTTTAAAGATCTGGCCAGGGACCACAGCTAGAGACTAATCAGGTTCCAACCTCAGCATCCTCTAACTAGTACTGCTAAAGGTAAGGGAAAAATCTCTCACTATACAACAGACCTGTCAATCACCTGAAGCAGCACTGGTTAGAGCTGAAGTAATCTGTTCCCTGACTGCAATTCAGAGAATACCTGGCTGCAATCATACACTCAGGCAATTCATGCTCCCTGCAATTTGGGCAGCATGAATCAGGTGAGAGGTTCACTTTAAAATTACCTATTGCTTAAAACAAGTTTTTGTGTTCCATATATTTTATTTAAAAAAAGTCATACAGTATTTTTTTTTTTCATATAATTATCTTTACTAAAACAAAAAAAAAAGCTAGGCATTTTGGAATTTCATACTTGTAAATTGGACTTTTTTAAACTTATAATTCCTGACCTTTCAGGAAGGTTTGATAATGTTAGGTAACACCTAAGCTGGTAACACAAGATTCACCAATCACAATAGGTGATTTCACACATGACCCTGCTCCACCTCCATTCATATTTCTTTGTGCAGGCTCATTACATACTTTAATACAAAAAATAGGATTAGGATCCAACCATTTCTGCATCTATAGGCCCTGTCACACACAGAGATAAATCTGTGGCAGATCTGTGGCAGATCTGTGGCAGATCTGTGGTAGATCTGTGGCAGATCTGTGGTAGATCTGTGGCAGATCTGTGGTAGATCTGTGGTAGATCTGTGGTAGATCTGTGGTAGATCTGTGGTAGATCTGTGGTAGATCTGTGGTAGATCTGTGGTAGATCTGTGGTTGCAGTGAAATTGTGGACAATCAGTGCCAGGTTTGTGGCTGTGCACAAATGGAACAATATGTCCATGATTTCACTGCAACCACAGATCTGCCAAAGATTTATCTCTGTGTGTGACGGGGCCTTTAGTGTGTTGTTTCCTGAAACAATAGGGAGATAGAGTCTAAAAAAAAACCAAGTGGCCAGTGTGAAAATTGCAAGAGTTTTTTTTTATTGTTAATACAGATTGTGATATATTAAAAAAGAAAATGCCAGAAATATTTTAAAAAAATTAACACAAAAACCCGATAGGTGATGTTCTGTTTATAGTTTCTCTTTACATTGCAACCAGATGTATGTGACAACAACTTAATCCCCTATCCAATACGCTGAGGAATACACACTGAGGATCTGATCCACAAAGGCCCGCCCCTGGTACACACGTAAATCAAAGTGCAGTGCATTTCTGCAACTTTGATTAAAGATAATTCAGCAACCAAGCATCCGATCTTTCATCACAAGATATGCTTGGGTTCAGTTTCCTAGTAACAGTGTGGCACTGCCTTTACTTCAAAAAGTAAAATCCTGGTGGTTGGTGCCCTTTAAAGCAGGAGTACTTATAGTTCCCTGCGGCTTTCACATTGCTTCCTGGTCTGATCATTAAAGTTCATTTACATGCACTGCTTCCCCTGCCCACTTTCTGTAACAGTGTCTGGGATTGATTACAATCCTGCTTACCCTGCCCATCCTCTGTGCTGATGTCTGTGATTGGTTGCCCTGACACTAGCTATGTGAATCAGAAAGTGGAGTGTAAAAACAAATAAATAATTGGAAAAAATGTATTTTGATACTCAGTGCAAATTAAAGCAGACAGCTACAGGCTGTAGCCCCCAGCTGTGTGTGTTACCTTGGCTGCATTTCAAAATACAAGGGACTCAATGCATTTGTTTTGGGGTTTTAAACTATTTAAATAAATAATTTAAAAAAATGTTGTGAGGTTCCCCCCTCTCCAATTTTGGTCGCAGCCAAATTAAAGTGGACAGCTGGGGGCTGCTATTTTCAGACTGGGGAGGCCCTTGAACTCATTGAACTTAGGGACCTCACCTCAGGTGAAGTCATTGAAGTCAATGCCGGTTTACCAGATTAGGTGACGTGCACATGTTCAGTATTTGGTTGCAGACATTTCTGCACCAAATCTGTATCTCCTGACAAAAAACATACCTATACTGCATGTGTTTTGATGCAGTTTCAGTGCGCTTTTTTTTGTCAGATTGGTCAGAAATGTCTGCAACCAAATACTCAATGTAAACACATCACCCACTCCAGTAATCCGGCAATGAGTTCAATGACGTCACCTGAGGTGAGGTCAGTGAGTTTAACAAGTTCACCTTAAGGCCCGTTTCACACGTCAGTGAAAAACAGTGACGTTTTTCACTGGCGTGTAAAACACGCACATGTCCCTGCGTGTGCCGTGATTTATGGCACACGTGGGTTGTCTAAGTGAAATCCGGGCTCCGTTCTCCGTGGCCCGTGATTGCACTTAGAAAACAACTCACCTGTGCGCGCTCCCGCTGTCCATGGTGCTGATCGCTCCCGTGGTGCAGCATCCGGCCGGCGGTGACCCCCGCAGCAGCTGCTTCCGGGTCGGCTGTGTCGCGCATAATGAATATGCGCGACAATAATGAGCCGGCTCAGAAGCAGCCGGCAGAACGGGCTGCAGAGGACATCGCTGGACGCCGGGTGAGTTAAAATGTTTTTTATTTTAAAAGAACGTTTTTTTCTGGCACGTGTTTCACGGACCACACCACTGCGTGGTCCGTGGAACATCAGTGATGCCAGAAAAAAATGGACATGTCTCCGTGCGGCAATCACGCACACGCGGGTATGCCGCACGGAGACACGTGCAGTGAAAAATCACGTGTGAGCAGACCCATTCATTATAATGGGTCTGCGTATGTCAGTGATTCTGGTATGTTTAAAAAAAAGCACAAACGTCCCAGAATCACTGACGCGTGAAAGGGGCCTAAGTCAGTTTACCTGAGGTCACAGCTGGATATCCTAGATGTGACCTCAGGTGAAATCATTGGACTCAATGACGAATTTCCAGATTTGGCTATGTTGACACGTTCAGTTTTTGTTTACAGATATTTATGTACTAAATCTGCATCTGCCTGCAAAACAAATGCACCAACATTGCATGGTCCTCCCAAGCCTCAAAATATCAGTCCCCAGCTATCTGCTTTATCTTGGCTGGGTAACAAAATTTTGGTGGACCTCTTTACTTCTTTAAATAATTAAACAAATTGCATGGGGTCCCTCGTATTTTGATACACAAGCAAGGTAATGCACGTAGCTGAGGGCTGCAGCCTCCAGCTGTCTGCTTTATTTGAACTGGGTATCAAAATACGGGGGACACTGCACCATTTTTACCACTCCACGTCCTGATCCACACAGCTAGCGTGAGAGCAACCAATCACAGATGCCTGTACAGAGGGTGGGCAGGGGAATCAAGATTGCAACCAATCCCAGCCACTTTCTCAAAGGGTGAACTAGGGAAGCAGTGCATATTCATGAACTCTAATGATTGGACCAGGAAGCAGTGTTACAGCCACAGGGAAACTCAGTAAGTATAATTCTCTTGCTTTAATGACCCACATAATTTTTTTTTTCAATGCTCCCCTCAATAACAGTAATGCCAGTAGCAAATATGGCTATGACATTACTGTGATTGACAAGCAATCCCCACATGTTTAGTGGCTGAAAATCAGGCCCCAAATATGCAGGGGAGCGGACTTGAAATTCACGTGGTGAGCACCAAAATACTCGACGAGTAACAGATCTCTTGAATACCGTAATATTCATGTGTGTAATGAATAGTGCCAAACATATTCATTCATCATTATTGATTATATTAAAAATAGAAACTTCTGTAGGTGTGATTGTGAAGGAAACATTTTGATGAAAGTTGCATGCTATGTGTTTCTTCTGCAGGCAGTTTATCTGTCCTTTATGTGGTCCATGTGAAAACATGATGACTTGCTCTGTAGATGGCATGTGTTGTCATAATGTAAAATCATTAACCAAAGTGTTTAGAACAGAAGTATCAGAGCCAGAACATGCACAACAAACCCTACAATTACAGTGTAATTTCATAGAGTTGTTAAGGTATCAGGCATCTCCAACTTTCTCCGCTAAGCCATATTGATCATGTCACAGGAAACATCTGACTTAACGATTTGTTAGGCAATATGTAATTCTCTGCCTTTTTAATATCACAAAGAAAAAAAAAGTTCTTTGTAATGATTTGGCTCAAATTCCTGTACACATTGCTCCAGCGTCTGTAGCAGCATGTGTTTCTGGGATTGTTCTGGAAGAGAAAATGCAGAAACAGCAGGGAGCAGAAGATAAACAGGCAATTCGTGACTCATTAAAACAAGCATTGGTAGCCAACATTGTAGAGTGTGTGAAGACCCCAGATCCAGCTCGCCTATAAACTTTTTTTACCAGCTGGACATAGCATCTGTCAGAGTTTGGAAAGAAAGATAATCTGGTACAAATGATTTCAGTTTGTCGCATTGATTAACCTGCCACCTCACACGAATCAGCTGACTGCTAATCTATTGCGCTAATATACAGTAGTGTCTTCTCGGAATATGCTATCCCTAAGTCTATTCCTAGCCAAAGTTTACCCTTCCTGAAAGCTGTACGGGGTTAATCTGCCAAGTTCAATTCTCGGCTTTGTTCCTACCATATTAATGAGTTTGTTTGTTTTGGTAATTGCGAAAAAAACTGCAAACCTGTAAATCCCCCCATCCTGTCCATTAGTACAGCAACTATCTAATTAAAATAAAAATGGCAGTTTCAGATCCAATTGATACAACATAAACATCTCTATATGTAAATCCTGAGCTCCCATCTGCCGTCTGCATACGTTACACTGCGGATCGCAATATTTAATATTTATGAGAAACACACCGAACACATTTTTCGGAATTTACCTAAATAAAATAGATGCGTTGGAGGAATGATCGCGTTTTCATTACGTAAAAGTGTCTGGTTTTAAGTCGTATGTTAGAGAAGTCAGTATCACGGCAAGTATGGTATCTATTAATGAGGATGTTTACAGAAAAGGAGCCGACATAATCTTATAAAATATAAATAAGACGCTATTACATTTGGCAACACATGGCATTATTGTCTTTTCAATTGGGAAAATGCACTGGCTTTTGAAAAAATAATTCAAAGGAATAACTTACATTTTTTATAACAGAAAAACCATTATTTGTAGTTATGAAATTTTATTGCTCCCTAATCCAATCTATTCTGAATATAAAAACATTAACATATGGTTAACACAGCTCTGGGCTGGAAAGTCCGTATCCCTGATGCACATTGCATGCAGGGTGACATTCACACTAAATATGGTCCCTCAGGGTCCGTACTTCATTTTACCTGGGGTTGGAGAGCCATGAAATCTCTGGAAAAGTTGTTCATGAGGCTGAACCAAATGGTGCACATTTCACTAAGACTCTAACAGTGCGAGCGGCTGCCAAAGGTTGTGGCTTAAATGACTCTCTAAGTAACATTAAAAATCTGCTGCTTCATGCCTCTGAATTTCAATATTTATAGTGTTCTATAAAATGGCCCACCGTCAGAAAGAGATGAACCACTGTGCACTCTCTGAGCAGATGGCTCGCAATATGGCACATTTACATGGACCAGCTGTGGTATGCAGAAATCAATGCTGAGCATGGACAAGCTACTGACACATCTGGAATTCTAACAGACCAGACCCAACACACTAAACTTTGCACCCAGTAACAAAATACAAATGCAGCCCCCCACTTGGAAAGTCATCAAATTGTTAATACAATTTTGGACTTCATTTATTTTATTTGCTTGTCAAAGCTTTAAATGTCTGATGTCAGGTTCATGACTTGTGATGTGAGATACCCCTGTAAAATATCATAATACCTTAATTTACACAGGAAAATGGTTCTCCCTATTATTGTTGTATGACTATCTTTTACTCAACCTTGTTTTCAGATTGATAACAAGTATATGAAAATGGGATTGTGTGCAAACTTTGTATTTCCTATTGTTAGTGGAAGATTATAAAATAAATTGATTATCTATCTATCTATCTATCTATCTATCTACCGGTATCTATCTAAGCAAAAAAAAGGGGCAGCACACCAAAAATAAATTGAAAAAAGTGAACTTTATTAGCCCATGTGCAAGGTGACGTTTCGGCTGTGACCAGCTACTATCTATCTATCTATCTATCTATCTATCTATCAATGTACCATATTTTTTGGATTATAAGATGCACTTTTCCTCCCCAAAAATTGGGAGGAAAATAAGGGGTGCGTATTAAAATCCAAATGCAAATTACCGGGAGGTGATGGAGAGGGGTCGCTGGAGGCAGGCGCCATGCTGGGGCCTGTGTGGCAGGCTGTGCTTTGGCCTGTTGGGTGGCGGGCTGTGCTGGGGCCTGTGCAGTGGCAGGTTGTGCTGGGGCATGTGAGAGGCAGGCTGTGTTGAGGCCTCTGTGGCGGCAGAATGTGAGGCAGGGGCATCCTGGAAATGTTGGCAGTGTGGGGTTTAAATAATGACGCCCAGAGGCAGCACGTGCGCAGGTGGAGCTCTCGGCTCAAGACCTCATCTGTGCACTCGCCGCCTCTGGCCCATTGATCTTCCAGCAGCAGACTTAAGGAAAATGGCGCACAAAGATGGCTTATTCGCAAATGAGATCTCGACTTGTCATTGAGCCGATGGGTCAACCGGCGCATACGCCAACTCTGGGCGCCATTTCTTTGAAGCCCGTACAGCCGACAGTTTCTGGAAGTTGCTTATCTATCTATCTAGCTATCATCTCCTTCCTTCTCTGTTTCTCCCTCCTATATATACTTCTCAACACTGAAATTGCTACACCAAAAAGGAAAAGTCATAGAATTATGAAAATCACAGGATGGCTAGACATATTACCAATATGCAAATGATGAAAAAAATGAAATAAAATTTTCATAACAACTTAAATGGCATTTTTTTATGAGAAAAGACATATTTCAGGTCATAATTACTCAGGTAATACATTCAAAACATTTAATTAATTTGAAGGATTATCCTTCTCTAAACAAAATGCCACTGTAATACTAACAGTTGCATGGATGAGAATTGTAATTTGGAAGAATTGGTGAGGGATCATGATGTAAAGGGGGCTTTACACGCAACGACATATCTAACAATATGTCGTTGGGGTCACGGAATTCGTGACGCAAATCCGGCATCTTTAGCGACGTTGTTGCGTGTAACAGCTCTGAGCGAGTGTTAGGCTATGTGCGCACTAGAAAAGTAATTTTTCTCAAGAAAATTTCTTGAGAAACTTCTGGGAGTTGAAGATTATTGCACCTGCGGTAAAAAAACGCAGGAAAAACGCATGCGTTTTTCCCGCGGTTTTGCCGCGGTTTTCCCGCGGTTTTGCCGTGGTTTTTCCGCAGGTTGGTCCCTGCAGTTTTTTTATGCTGTAACTGCAATAAATAATATAGATAATAGATAGATAATCGATAGACAGACAGATAATGGATAGAGGGAAAGATGGATAGATGAATAGATAGAAAGATAGATAGCTAGATAAGAAAGACATATATAATGTCCCACCCCCCTGCATTTTCTAAGCTGGCACCCTTTAGTGACTTTCATGTGGCACTAAAGGGTGCCTAGCCTTGTATTTAGCTATAAAATAAATAAATTATTTAAAAAAAACGACGTGAGGTCCCCCCAACTTTTGTAGCCAGCTAGGGTAAAGCAGACGGCTGCAGCCTGCAAACCACAGCTGGCAGCTTTACCTTGGCTGGTAATCCAAAACAGAGGGCACCCCATGCTGTTATTTTACATTAAATAAATAATTTAAAAAAAAAAAACGTGGGTCCCCCCCAAATTGGCTCACCAGCCAAGGTAAAGCGGACAGCTGTGGTCTGGTATTCTCAGACTAGGGAGGTCCACTGTTATTGGACACTCCCCAGCCTAAAAATAGCAGGCCACAGCCGCCCCAGAAGTGGCGCATCAAGTAGACGTGCCCATCCTGGTGCTTCGCACCAACTCATCCCGTTGCCCTGGTGTGTTGGCAAACGGGGTAATATATGGGGTTGATGCCAGATGTGTAATGTCACCTGGCATCAAGCCCTGGGGTTTGTGATGTCATGCGTCTATCAGGTACCCGACATCACCAACCCAGTCAGTAAGAAATAAAAAAATAGACAACATAAAAAGTTTTATTTGAAAAAACACTCCCCAAAACATTCCCTCTTTCACCAATTTATTGAAAAGAACAATCAATTCCACGTCCGGCGTAATCCATTAAAGGGAGAGGGGTCCCATGGCGATCCATACCATAGTCACTGTCCCAGTCAATGAAGAACAGAATGTTCCCCATTGGCTGGGAGAGCAATGCAGTGACCTGAGCTAACATCAATAGGTCAGCCCAGGTCACTGCAGGGAATGACGAGCGCTGCTGTCAGGAGGATAGATGAGATCCTTACCTGCTGTGATCATCTCCTGTACTGCTGACGTCAGTGCTGTCACTGACTTCTATGCCCGCCGCGTTCTCAGCAGTATCGCGAGAGCCCGTGACGTCACCGCTAGTGACAGTCTTGGGCCGTTCGCGAGACGGGCATAGACAGCAGTGAGAGGGGTGATGTCAGGAGGCAGGAGATCGTCACAGCAGGTAATGATCTCACCTCCTGACAGCAGCGCTCGGCATCCCCGCAGCTGAACGCACTGCTGTGTGTCAGTGTCTGCCTGCGCTGCAGCGTGACAAGCTGTCAATACTGCGGGCAGACACTGACACTGCTGTGCTGGCAGCGGCGGGGCTGGTGCGGGACACAGACTGCACGGGCACCTGGAGGTCACATGGAAGTGCTTCTATGCGGCGTGCAGAAAGATTACAAACATTTCTCAAGAAATTTCTGCAGCAAAACCGCGGATAAAACGGCCTAGTGCGCACAGGGCCTTAATGATCAAAAATACTCACCTTATCGTTGATCGTTGACATGTCGTTCATTTTCAAAATCTCGTTGGTCGTTGTGGACATACGTTGTTCGTCTTTCCTGAGGCAGCACACATCACTATGTGTGACACCCCGGGAACGACGAACAACAGCTTACCTGCGTCCTCCGGCAACGAGGTGGGCTGCTCACCGTCCCTCCGCTTCTATGGAACGCCTGCCATGTGCTGTCACTGTGACGCCGCACAAAGTGCCCCCTTAGAAGAGAGGCGGTTCGCCGGCCACAGCAACGTCGCTGGGAAGGTAAGTCCGTGTGATGGTGCCTATCAATATTGTGCGCGGCGGGCAGCGATTTGCCCGTGACGCACAAACGACGGGGGCGGGTGCTTTCACGAGCGTGTAAAGCAGCCTTAAAGCCAGAGATCTCAAACTCTAATTATTATCCAGTAAAATCTTAGACATGTTCCAGGATAGAAAAGACTTTATCTCCAATAGTAAAAAATAATATAATTTAATCAAAAATCAAAATAATGCCAATGGTGCACTAAAAAATAATTTAGTTATACATAAGTCAGACAACGCAGGGTGTATTGAGCTGTTGGATGCCTTTTAATAAAAAAAAAAAAAAATAGCATATGACATTTTGGACAACAATGCTACCTATCCAAAGTGCAGTTCAATCTAAATGATGTATTTTCATATTTGCATCAAACAATGTTTTGGAGGAAGGCTTGAAAATGTGAAACTGACCTTGAACGCACTCAATTCACCCTAGCAATCCTGGAAGAGCAGGAGCTGTGCCGCCGCGATCGCCACCAGGGACTTGGCTTACCCAACAGCCGAGCCCTTGGTTTCACAGCCACGGACTGTTCCTGCACCAATTCTGGCTATTTAACCATTAAATGCACTTCCTACCCTCTCTGATTGGTACCCCTGCATCAGGGCAATTGAGAAGAGCTAGGTAAAGTGCTGGGATTGTCACATCAAATGGATGCGACAATCTTGGGCAGCAACAGGATGCTATTTTTAGGCTGGGGGGTCCAATAGGCATGGATCTCCCAAGCCTGAGAATACCAGCCTCCAGCTATTGGGCTTTATCGTGGCTAGGTACTAAAATTGAGGGGGGGGGGACTGCAAGCTGTTTTTTTGTAATTACTTTTTTAAATATTTAAAAAAAAAAAAAAACAACATATGCAGTTCCACCTTATTTTGATACACAGCCAAGATAAGTGCATGACTGAGGGCTACATTTTGTAGCCATATGCTTTATCTGTGCTGGGTATCAAAATATGGTGAGAACCTACTCCAATTTTTTTTTAAATTTAGTTTTACACCAGATTAGGGACCTGCAAACTGCGTCTGTGATTGGATGCAGTCTGACACTCTGTCACTCAGCCTGGGGGCGCATCTGACTGCAACCAATCAAAGATGTGGGAACTAACAGTAGGCGGGGGGAAGTAGGGGATATGGATGAACAACAATGAGAGGCCCCAGAAGAAGAGTGAGCAGCCTGGAAGCAGTTACAGCTGAACCGGAGACTCAGTATTTTTAGTGCACCTGCTCCAATCCCTCTACCCCTTCTACCATCATCTATAAGCACCGGTTTAGCCATTTGTTGTTTTTTTTTAATCAGTTTAGACCCGCCGATCCCGGTTATCTGCGAGTCTGCCCATCACTAGTACTGAATGAAGCTGTCTTTTATGACACGGTAAAAGGCCTTAAAAAAATCCTGAGTTGCTTTTTCTTTTTGATTCTGCCTCCCAAAAAGTGAAATAGAAGGCAATCAAGAAATATGATATGGCCCAAATGGTACAAAAACACCTCCAACTTATTTCACAAAAAACAAGGCCCCACATAACTCTGTCATCAGAAAAAATCAAAAAACTATAGCCTTCAAAATACAATGATGCAAAAAAAAACCCTTTACTTTGTAAAAAAGCATTTTTTAGCGTGATAGTAGCCAAACCAAATAAAACTATAGAAATCTGGTATCACTGAAAGCATACTGAATTGAGGAATAATCTGCCTTATCACTTTTACCGCATGGTGAATGGCATAAAAAATAGCTGTTGATTTGTTCATTTTGCCTCCAAAGGATTTCAGTACGGCCTGCAACCTACTTTTATCCTGCGCTCTACAGTGAGCGCTTACATCAGGGATTATGTGCAAATTTCTGAAAATAGTGGGTCAGACAACATTCCCAATGTTAAATTCACAGGCAGAAGGAGTCACTTTGAAGTTCCGTCTCGTCTATGGTTCAGCGGTGTCCATCTTTTTAAGCATCATTGTAGGTGTGCACAAAAGTGCAGTCATCAACAGTAGAGTTGAGCGCGGTTCGAGGTTCGAGGTTCTCCAGTTCTAGGCTCGAGTGATTTTGGGGGCTGTTCGAGATCGAACTAGAACTCGAGCTTTTTGCAAAAGCTCGATAGTTCTAGATACGTTCGAGAACGGTTCTAGCAGCAAAAAGCAGGGCTTTTTACAGCTAAAGTGTGCAGGAGCCATCGCTGGCAGCCTGCCAGAAGCTGGTAACCAAGATAAACATCGGGTATCCAACCAAAGCGCTTTGGTTAGTAACCCGATGTTTATCCTAGTTACGTGCAGGAAGCCCACACTTCCCCGCTCAGCTCGCTCCGCCCCCTCCTGCACGCGGCATGTATTGTACACACGTACACACACACACACACACACACACACACGGTCCCGCTCGGATTACCTGCGGTGATGAAGTCCCGCCATCCCGACCTCAGCGCTGTCACTGTCCTCCATGGCCGCCGCTTGTCACATCACCTTCTCTCGCTTCCGACCCGAGACTGACTAGCGGTGACGTCACGGGCCTCTCGCGATACTTGGTGTGAAGGCGCCGGTCATTGAACTCAGTGACAGGGGCTGTCAGTGTGCTGGAGATCAGCACAGGTAATGTACCTCGCTGACAGCAGCACTTGTCATGCCCTGCAGTGACCTGGGCTGACCCATTGATGTTAGCTCAGGTCACTGCACTGCTCTCCCAGCCAATGGGGAACATTCATTGACTGGGACAGTGTGGATCGTCATGGCAACCCCTTTGATTACACCAGACCTGGATTTGTTTTTCATTCTAATAAATTGGTTAAAGAGGGAATGTATTGGGGAGTGTTTTTTCAAATAAAAATGTGGTTGTCGTCTATTTTTTTTTATTACTGACTGGGTTGGTGATGTCGGGTATCTGATAGATGCCTGACCTCACCAACCCCAGGGCTTGATGCCAGGTGACATTACACATCTGGTATTAACCCCATATATTACCCCGTTTGCCACCGCACCAGGGTGCAGGATGAGCTGGGGCGAAGCACCAGGATTGGCGCATCTAATGGATGCGCCACTTCTGGGGCGGCTGCGGCCTGCTATTTTTAGGCTGGGGAAAGTCCAATAACCATGGACCTCCCTAGTCTGAGAATATCAGGCCCCAGCTGTCTGCTTTACCTTGGCTGGTGATCCAATTTTGGGGGACCCCTACGTGTTTTTTTTTTTAATTGTTTATTTAATTTAAAATAACAGCGTGGGGTGCCCTCAGTTTTGGATTACCAGCCAAGGTGAGGTTGCCAGCTGTGGTCTGCAGGCTGCAGCCGTCTGCTTTACCCTAGCTGGCTACAAAACTAGGGGGAACCCTACGTCATTTTTTTTTTCATTTTTTTGGCTAAATACAAAGATAAGCACCCCTTAGTGCCACATGAAAGGCACCAAAGGGTGCTCCACTTTTTCTCCATTTTTTCTCCACTTTTTCTCCACTTTTTCTCCACTTTTTCTCCACTTTTTCCTCCACTTTTTCCTCCACTTTTTCCTCCACTTTTCTCCACTTTTCTCCACTTTTTTCTCCATTTTTTCTCCACTTTTTCTCCACTTTTACTCCACTTTTTCTCCACTTTTTCTCCACTTTTTCCTTCACTTTTTCCTCCATTTTTTTCTCCACTTTTTCTCCACTTTTTCTCCACTTTTTCTCCACTTTTCTCCATTTTTTTTCTCCACTTTTTCTCCGTTCTTTTTCTATGGTCGGTCTACCCATTAGCTCTGCCATGCATACTGTAGCTCTACACCTACTGCACATGTTACTTTATGATTGACATCTCTTTAGTACCAGAGCTGTCTAAGTCTACTCTGACCCCATATTTGTCATTACTATATTGTCCTTGTACTGTATTATGACATTTGTATCATGTGTTTCATTTCTTGTTGTGTTGCAATTTTTTTGCTGCATCTCAATTGTACCTCTACATTGTTCGAGTTTATGTTATTGTTCTCTCACTCTTATGTGATACTGATTATTGTCATTTTTCATGATTACATGCAGGTAAGTCCAATCTGACGAAGGCTCAGGCCGAAACGTCATTTGTAACTTGTTTTGGACAAAAACATATATGCTTATGAAAAAAAAATGTTTCTTAATACGGACCAATAAAGAGTGATTTTGCATTACTATCCGTTGTGACTTACTGACTTAGTCTGGGAGATTTAGAGTGCCGAGGTTACTCACTAATTTTATCTATTATTACCTCTGAGCACCTATATACCAGTGAGCAGAGCTTCCTCTACAGTAGTTCTCCTGATTAGGCATGCCCTTACCTCATGAGCAGGGCATTGCAGCTTTGGTAGCAACCATTACGACATGGACTCTGCTGCTGTGGACCCGAGAAGAGTGAGTGCAGATTCATTGCACCCACACTCCTCACATGAAGGGTCCGCACTCCTAGAAAATGGGGGATACGTTCCCTGAGTGTCTCCCCCCCATATTCTAGACGGTCCAGAGTCGTCGTGGGACCCCTTTATTTTTTTTCTTACAATAAATTGGTGAAAAAGGAAATGTTTTGGGACTGTTTTTTCAAATAAATTTCTTTTCTTTTGTCGATTTTTTTTTTTTTTGTTAGTACTGACAGTTTATGATGTTGAGTATCTAATAGACGCCATGACATCACAAACTGCTGGGCTTGATCTCAGGTTACTTTACAGCTAGTATCAACCCGATTTATTACCCCGTTTGCCACTGCACCAGGGCACGGGATGAGCTGGGGTGAAGCGCCAGGATTGGCGCATCTAGTGGATGCGCCACGTCTGGGGTGCCTGCGGCCTGCTATTTTTAGGCTGTGAAGGCCCAATAACTATGGACCTTCCCACCCTGAGAATACCAGACCACAGCTGTCCGCTTTACCTTGGCTGGTGATCCAATTTGGGGGGGACCCTACTTTTATTGTGTAATTATTAATATTTATAAAATAATTATAAAAAAGAGCCTGAGGGGACCTCCACATTGGATCCCCAACCACGGTAAAGCTGCCAGCTGTGGTTTTCAGGCTACAGCCGTCTGCTTTACCCTAGCTGGCTATCAAAAATGGGGGGACCCAACGTCATTTTTTTTTTAACTATTTTTTAAATAGAAAAAATTAATGGGCTTCCCTGTATTTTGATTGCCAACCAAGGTAACGGCAGGCAGATGGGGGTGGCAACCCATAGCTGTCTGCTTTATCTGCGCTGAGAATCAAAAATACCGCGGAGCTCTACGTCATTTTTTTAAAGATTTATTTTTACAGCACTGTGATGTCCAGCAATCAAAATACAGGGAAGCCCATTTTATTTTTAGTTATTTAAATAAATAATTAAAAAAAATATATATGGGCTCCCACTGCATTTTTTGTATTGCTAGCTAAGGGTAATCCAAGCAGCTACTGGCTGCTAACCCCCACTGCTTGGTGTTACCTTCACTGGCAATGGAAAATCCAGGGAAGCATTTTTTATTTTTTTTGCCAAAATACTACAAAAAAAGGACGTGAGCTTCGCCATATTTTTGTATGCTAGCCAGGTATAGCAGGCAGGTGCTGGAAGAGTTGGATACAGCGCCAGAAGATGGCGCTTCTATGAAAATGCCATTTTCTGAGGCGGCTGCAGACTGCAATTCGCAGCAGTGGGGCCCAGAAAGCTCAGGCCAACCTGTGCTGCGGATTCCAATCCCCAGCTGCCTAGTTGTACCTGGCTGGACACAAAAATGGGGCGAAGCCTACGTCATTTGTTTTCTAATTATTTCATGAAATTCATGAAATAATAAAAAAAGGGCTTCCCTTTATTTTTGGTTCCCAGCCGGGTACAAATAGGCAACTGGGGGTTGGGGGCAGCCGTACCTGCCTGCTGTACCTGGCTAGCATACAAAAATATGGCGAAGCCCACATAATTTTTTCAGGGGGCAAAAAACTTCTGCATACAGTCCTGGATGGAGTATGCTGAGCCTTGTAGTTCTGCAGCTGCTGTCTGTCTGTATGGAGAAGAGCAGACAGCAGCTGCAGAACTACAAGGCTCAGCATACTCCATCCAGGACTGTATGCAGAATTTTTTTGCCCACCAAAAAAATGACGTGGGCTTCGCCATATTTTTGTATGCTAGCCAGGTACAGCAGGCAGCCACGGGCTGCCTCCAACCCCCAGTTGCCTATTTATACCCGGCTGGGAACCAAAAATATAGGGAAGCCTGTTTTTTTTTAATTATTTCACTTATTTCATGAAATAATTAAAAAACAAATGACGTGGGCTTCGCCCCATTTTTGTGTCCACCCGGTACAACTAGGCAGCTGGGGATTGGAATCCGCAGCACAGGTTAGCCCGAGGTTTCTGGGCGCCTCTGCTGCGGATTTCAGTCCCAGAAAATGGCGCTCTCATAGAAGCGCCATCATCTGGCGCTGTATCCAACTCTTCCAACAGCCCTGGAGCCGGGTGGCTTGTTGGGTAATCATGAGTTAATACTGGCTTTGTTTTACTAGCCAGTATTAAGCCAGAGATTCTTAATGTCAGGCACGTTTGACCCGGCCATTAAGAATCTCCAATAAAGGGTTAAAAAAAACACCACACAGAGAAAAAATACTTTAATAGAAATAAATACACAGACACATTAGAGACTCCATCTTTATTACCCCCTGTCAGCCCTCCACGATCCTGCTTTTCTGTCTTCTTTCTTTCTAGTGTAGTAGTAGTGACGATTGTAGTGAGGATGAGGTTCCCCAGCTCATCACTTGATGAGCTGGGGAACCTTATCCTCACTACAATCCTCACTAGTGTAGTAGTAGTGACGATTGTAGTGAGGATGAGGTTCACCAGCTCATCACTTGGGGCTGGGGAACCTCATCCTCACTACAATCCTCACTAGTGTAGTAGTAGTGACGATTGTAGTGAGGATGAGGTTCACCAGCTCATCACTTGGGGCTGGGGAACCTCATCCTCACTACAATCCTCACTACAATCGGGAAGCAGCGTGCAGCCTTCACTCCGTGAGTGATCAGTGCTGGCTGTCAGCGGTAACAGCGGTAACGCTGACAGACGCGTTACCATAGCAACGGTGCTCTCGGAGCCGCGGTTAGCGGTGACGTCACCGCTAACTGCGTTGCTATGGCAACGGTGATCTCCGTTAATGACCGGCTGTGTCAGCCGGTCCCTAACGGAACGGGGAGTCGACCGTGTGCTAGAGCATGTCGCCGGTACACGGCGATACACATATGTGCACCATGTACCGGAGAGATGCACTCGCAGGTCCTACATGACGCGTCATAGTCATGTGACCAGTCTGTATCCAATGAGATAATAGCCACGTGACTGGTCACATGGCTATTTTGACGTCACGATAGGTCCTGCATCTCTGCTGGCAGTGCCGTCACCGGGAGGATTCAGCAATCATCGGATGGAATAGCGGCAGGAGACAGAGTGCAGAAGGGATTGCGAGGACCGGTAAGTGTTATGGCAATGTTTATTAACTGTTTGTGTACATTTATAATGCATTTTTATGTGCTTGTGATTGCCTCCCATTATAGCCTATTGGTTCGAGTTCGGTTCGTCGAACGTTCGACGAACCGAACTCGAACGGGACCCCCGTTCGGCGAACCGACCTCGAGCCGAACCGCGACCGGTTCGCTCATCTCTAATCAACAGTTTTGTTCACCATTGAAAAGACGAACATCGTGGAACAGAGTCGGGAGTAACTCCACTGTCTCCTTATAGTGAATAGACTATCGAGGGTTTCATCTGAATCACGTTTTTTGAAGATGTACAAGGAAACCCTGATGTACGTGTTCAGCATAGAGTATAGGATAAATCTGAACTGATCAAAAATGTTCTGTACCTCAAATTGCCATGAAATAGCATTCAACACAACCCACAAAAAGAAAAGTCCCCACTCAGGTCTGTCATCTATTAACCAAAATATAGGGGGCTCTCACAACTGGTAACATAAAAGCTCTGGAAAAAATGGTTTTGCTTACTCCAAAAAGAAATCAAGCAAAATCTGTGCTCCCAAATCCAAATAACCCCCTCCCTTCTGAGCCCCAAAATGGGCCTAAACCACAGATAATATCCACGTTTGGTATTGTTGAGGAAAGCACACTTAATTTACTGTGTGCAGATTTTCAGAAGCACAAGCTGAGCACAATGTACGTGCACTACAATGTACTGGGCACAACGAGGGCTTATTTGCAACTTTTATTTCTGCAACGTTCATTGCATTTGACTCCATGGGTGTTTTCCAGATACTAAATAGTCACTAACCCGCAGATGAACTCCCTGAGGGGTGGAATTTGGTCCCTAGAGGGGGTTTCTGCTGTTCTGGCTCTTAGGGGCTCTGCAATAGAGTCCACAATCTACTCTAAGAAAACCTGGGCTTCAAAAATCAAATGGCGCTCGTTCCCTCCCATACCCAGCGGTGTGGCCAAAGAGTACTGTAAAGTCACCGCCCAATAGTAAAATTTTGTAACACACCTGTAATGTCAATATGTTCCCTGCATCCCCAGGGTGAATTCATTGAGTTTGAGTGCGGTTTGCAAAATGGGGGGGGTTCTGCTGTTCTGATACCTCAAGGGCTCTGCCAATGCGATATGGCATTCGTAAACTATTCCAACTAAATATGGAAAATATGACTCTCCTTCTCTTCTTCACTTTCTACTGAGCGACAAAAGTAGTTTTCAAGACATATGGGGTATTGGTTTACTCAGCAGAAATTGTACAATAAACTGTGTGGTCCAGTTTCTCCTGATACCCTAGTGAGAGTGAAAAAATTGGGGTTAAAGCATCATTTTTGTGGTTTAAAATGTAGTTTTTCATTTTCACAGCTCAATGTTATAAAATTCTGTGAAGCACCTGGAGGTTCAATAGGCTCACCATCCTTGAGGGGTCTAGTTTCCTAAATGGGGTAACTTTTGTGGGAGCTCCACTGTGTAGGCACTTGAGAGGCTCTCCTAACACGACATGGCATCCGCTATCAATTGCAGACAATTTTGAGCTCTGAAATTCAAATGGAGCGCCTTCCCTTCTGAACTCTGCCGTGTGCCCAATCAGTAAATTTCCACCACACATGGGTTATTGGTGTACTCAGGTCACATGGGTGTGATCCCACATAGGTCCTGCAAGTGAAATGTGAATTGTTTGTATAATATGTATGCTAATTCTAACAGGGAGAGGAGATAACTCTAAATACCCCCCCCCAGATATTATCTGATAATCAGCTGCTGTCACTTAAGAAGCTGACGATTTTATAAACTTTGCTTGCTTGTGTTTCAAAACCTATACATCCGAGCTGACCACTAGATGTATGTAGAGAATCAGCCTGATAGTGCCAGTATAGCACTGGCTTTAGGTTATATACTAAAATCCTGGTGATTGGTTATCTTTAAGGGTTAATAAACGTTTTGGATGCGTTTATGAGCAGTTTGAGGGATGCTGTTTTTAGAAGGGTGTTTTGGGGGGTATTTTCTGTCATATACGCCCCTCAAAGTCATTTCAAATGTAATCTGGTCCCATAAAAATTGCTTTGCAAAGTTTGTTGGAAAAACTAGAAATTGCAGATAATCTTTAAACCCTTCTAACATCCTAACAAAAATAATTATGTTCCAAAAATTATGCTTATGTAAAGTACCGTAGACATGTGGGAAATGGTATTTATTAACTATTTTGTGTGCCATAACTCCCTGATTTTGTGCAGGAATTTGGTGTAAAAATTTCAGCAACAAATCTGCACAGCTTTTTATGCCGTTTCGGTATGGCTTTCTGCCCAGAGATGCAAATTTGATGCAGAACCTGATGCAATTTGCATCTCCTGGCAGAAAATTGCACCGAAACAATGTCAAAACCGTTTTTGTGCATTTTTTTGCCAAGAGATGCAAATTTAGTGCTGGTGCTCTAATTTATACACCAAGTTCCTAGGCCAAATCTGCATCTCCTAGCAAAAAATTGCATCAATACTGCATTGCATTTTGATGTGTTTTTGGTTTTTTTGCCAGAAGATGCAAATTTGGAGCAGAAATTTGGTGTATAAATTTCAGCACCAAATCTGCATCTCTTGACCAAAAAAATGTGGTTTTCTGCCAGGAGATTCAGGTCTGATTGAACTCAGCTCACCTACCGAGAGGTCACTGAGTTCAATAAAGTCACCTGAGGTGTATTTACCTGCGGACACAGGTGGAGTACCATGGGCATCTTCAGCTTTGACCGCACATAAACTCTGTGACATCACCGCTCACAGGTGCAGCTCAGAGAGTCTCTGCATGGAGCTGCAACAGTTGGTCATGTTCTCTGCCCGCAAGCTGTAATTTCAGGATGTAGCAGAGCCGTGATCGTTGTGGGAACTTGTGTGGATTACATTGGACCTGGGTGTCTGTGGTGTTAATAAATTGGAGAAAAAGGGTGTTATTTTATTTCAATAAAGGATTTTTTAGGTGTTTGTGTTTATTTCTTTTCACTTACAGGGTTAGTAATGGGGGGATCTCATCAACCTTCCCCATTACTAATCTAGGGCTTAGTGGCAGCTATGAGCTGTCATTACCCCCTTTTATTGCCACTGCACCAGGGCAATTGGGATGCGCAGTGTAAAGTGCATCTAATGGATGCAACAATTCTGGGCAGCTGTGGCCTGGTATTTTTAGGCTTTGTAGGGCCCAATAATCATGGGCCTCCCCAGCCTGAGAATACAAGCCACCCAGCTTTATCTTGGCTTTGTATCAAAATTGGGAAGGGATTTTACACCTTTTTAAAATTATTTATTTAAATAATTTAAAAAAGCCGAATGGGATCCCTCTTATTTTGATACACAGCCAACATATTGTGCACAGCTGGGGGCTGCAACTTGTAGCCGTATACTTTACTTGCACTGGGTGTCTATATACGGGGCATCCTCATATAGGCATCTATTTACAGGTCATTTTTTTATTTATATATTTATTTTTACGCTTTACTCAGGCAGACAGAGCTTCTGTGAGGGCAACCAATCAGGGATCGTGGCACACAAGCAGTCTGACTGAATCCACTCACAGAGACTGTGTTACGGTTGCTGCGAGCACTGGAGACTAAGTCCAGATTTCTTGCTACTGCACATGTGCGAGCGCTGGAGACTAAGTCCAGATTTCTTGCTACTGCACATGTGCGAGCGCTGGAGACTAAGTCCAGATTTCTTGCTACTGCACATGTGCGAGCGCTGGAGACTAAGTCCAATCTTGGAGCCATTGCACATGTGCGGGTGACATCATCGCTGACACGAGGTCACATGTCTCTGACACCTTCTATGCCGATTGGTCGCTGGTCATGTGCTTGTGACGTCTTGCTCGGTGATAGGCCAGCATGACGTCACTCCTGTCGTTCTGGCAGCGGATTGGCTCTGGTGTCCTCCATCTTGGATGAGGCACAGAGTCTATATAAGACCCTGACACACGCCGCATGGTGCTCAGTCCTCTTGGTTCATGCATATGAGTAGACGCTCTGTGCGCGTTCCTCTAGGCATTCCTCTGTCTATGCTAGGTGAGCGCTACCGGCAGGGTAGCGTTCTTATACCTTACAGCTTCGGCTGCTGTCCGTATCCTTACCTCTTAGGGGAGCGGACATAGGCAGGTGCCTGAGGCACATGGTCTGGCTGGGCCTTGTGATTCTACTCGTAGGTGGACGTTGCCGCTAGGGTAACGTTCCTTATACTGCGTCTGGCAGTTGTTCGTATCCTCGCACACTAGGGGAGCGAACAGAGGTAGGAGCTTTGTGCGGCTTACGCTGCTGTTCGTCTCTTTTGCACCACTAGAAGAGCGGACCTAGGCAGGTGCCATATCTAGTGGTTCGTGTCCTCGCACACTAGTGGAGCGAACGCAGGTAGGAGCTTTGTGCGGCTTACGCTGCTGTTCGTCTCTTTTGCACCACTAGAAGAGCGGACCTAGGTAGGTGCCATTTCGCACACATTGCCTTTGTCTCTGTGATTATTAACAGAGATCATTCCACACACCCTCCAAGTAAGGGAGGAATTGCTTTACTTACTTATTATATCCTTCTGTGAGTTAACAGAGGTATTGCACTCTGCCATAGTCTGCAGCAAAGTCTTTGCACGGTGGACCCTGACTGTCTGATACTCCTTTCAGTTATTATCAGACAGCCCCCCGTAACAGACTGTCAGAGACAGTGGGCAAGGGAAGCAGTGAATATGCCTGAAAGCTAATGAGCGGACCCGGAATCAGTGTTACAGCCGTGCCACAGAGTCTGGTAAGTATATCCTTCATTAACCATTATATCCCCCTTTTTTATAATCAAGGTGACCGAACCCAAACAGGAACCGGACATACAGGTAAACGTTTGTGTTTGGGTTCAGAATCCGGACACCAGGGACAGCTCAGGTTTGCTTATTCCTAATAATAAATAAATTCTTCTATTAACTTTTGGGAAAATCAAAAATTTGAAGCTCTGGTAATATTTTCTTATCTACAGCCCAGCATTAAATATAAAAATAGCAACAAAAAGAGGAATAAATATCCTCCAAAAATGAAGCATTACTTACAGCAAAGATAGGGCTGCAGTTGTACATCGCCCAGGCCAAAAATTAGTACTCTAGCAGGATGAAGCTAAGCCCCCACTAGTGGAGGCATCACAGGTGCAGGAGGAGCAAATCACACACACACTTCCAAAACATGGAGAGGGCGATTGCTGGATGATAAAACTGCACACTGATGGCTTGCATAGAGCACTGTTCACACATGCAGATGCACAGTCACAAGCCCACAGCCTATTAGGTGACGGTGACGCCCATACTATTAGATCAGGCTGGCTGTCAAGCCGTGCTCCATCTGTGCAACATACAGGGACAGGAACTCTAATATGCAAGGCCTAACAGAAAGGGGCTTGGCTGCATCCTGTACAAAAAATGAGGTTTTAGTTGGTAAAATGGCCAGATATATGTACTGCACTCTATGCAAGCCATCAGTGTGCAGTTTTATCATCCAGCAATCGCCCCCTCCATGTTTTGGAAGTCTGTGTGATTTGCTCCTCCTGCACCTGTGATGCCTCCACTTAGTGAGGGCTTAGATGCATCCTGCTAGAGTACTAGTTTTTGGCCTGGGCGATGTACAACTGCTGTCCTTCTTTACTGTAAGTGTGTTGCCCAGGGATAGGGGGTGCTCAGATCCGGGCCAAGGGGTCACTTTTGAAGGTATCACGGTGGCGTGACCCGGTCTGTGATCCCAGGCACCACAACAAAAAGGGCATTATATACAGGGAGATTTGGTAGTCTATGTTCCATGACGCCACCCGTGCTGTGCGGTGAGGTAATGGAGCAAAAACAGTATTTTTGATCAAAAACAGTGTTTACTAAGTACCCTATGTTTATATGCACTATGCTTTTATTTAGTTACAGCAGGGTATGTTTTCACAATTTTTTTCTTTGGTTTCTCTTAGTCTCATGGCCAGCGTGAACATGGTCTCACAAGTTCCATGTATACCATCTCATACTCCGGCTCACTTTTTTGTTTTTATGTAGTTTTTTTGTATTCAGTACAAACAGGGAGTGGCCCCCTTCTCAGCGAGCTGGACATTTCATTCTGTGAATCCCCCTGACTGTGTGTGTCCTGTTGGGACCCGGTCGCTCTCAGCCCTTAGCCACATTGAGGCCTATTTTAGACCCATGGTAAGGTTTTAATATTAGAGAGTGTAGGTACTATCCCAACTGGGTACACCTTGACGTTTGGTGGGATAGCTTTATGCTTTTTTTGATCAAAAACAGTGTTTACTAAGTACCCTATGTTTATATGCACTATGCTTTTATTTAGTTACAGCAGGGTATGTTTTCACAATTTTTTTCTTTGGTTTCTCTTAGTCTCATGGCCAGTGTGAACATGGTCTCACAAGTTCCATGTATACCATCTCATACTCCGGCTCACTTTTTTGTTTTTATGTAGTTTTTTTGTATTCAGTACAAACAGGGAGTGGCCCCCTTCTCAGCGAGCTGGACATTTCATTCTGTGAATCCCCCTGACTGTGTGTGTCCTGTTGGGACCCGGTCGCTCTCAGCCCTTAGCCACATTGAGGCCTATTTTAGACCCATGGTAAGGTTTTAATATTAGAGAGTGTAGGTACTATCCCAACTGGGTACACCTTGACGTTTGGTGGGATAGCTTTATGCTTTTTTTGATCAAAAACAGTGTTTACTAAGTACCCTATGTTTATATGCACTATGCTTTTATTTAGTTACAGCAGGGTATGTTTTCACAATTTTTTTCTTTGGTTTCTCTTAGTCTCATGGCCAGTGTGAACATGGTCTCACAAGTTCCATGTATACCATCTCATACTCCGGCTCACTTTTTTGTTTTTACTGTAAGTGTGTTGCACAGGGGTAGGGGGTACTCAGATCCGGGCCAAGGGGTCACTTTTGAAGGTATCACAGTGGCGTGACCCGGTCTGTGATCCCAGGCACCACAACAAAAAGGGCATTATATACAGGGGAGATTTGGTAGTCTATGTTCCGTGACGCCACCCGTGCTGTGCGGTGAGGTAATGGAGCACCGCCGCTGCCGGTCACAGAATCCCGGGGATGGTAATGGGCAGCAAGGTGGTGATTTTCCCTCCACGAGTGGGGTGTTGATGTCCCGGGACCCCGGTGTGATGGATTGAGGACTAACGGGTGCAGTCCACGGCTTTAACCGGGTGGTGCAGAAGTACTCACAGTATAAGGCAATAACTGACATGAGCCCAAGAATTAACCAAGTTGCTGGTAACTGGGGCCACGGCTGCTGTGAGGACGGGTCCCACACCTGTGTGTGTAATTCGGGTGTTTTTCTCCTGCCTGGTGTCTGTGTCTGTTTACTGAGGCCCTCACTGCCACTTCTCCTAGCCCCACACAGGGGCTGCTTCCAGACCTCTCTCCTCCTGCAGACTGACTGAAAACTAAACTCTGCTCTCTCCAAGCTCCCCTCTCCCCCTTCCGTTTTCCTGAGGAGGGAGCGAGTGGGGCCTGATTGGCTGGTGTGTATTGGTGTGGGAAACTCCCCAAGGGAGAGTGAGATCTGCACCAAAAAGATGGATGCAGACCTCTGTGACACCCTGGTTTTGGCAGGGCGACACACTCCCCCTTGGTAAAACACAGACCGTCCGTGGGTTGTCCAGCTACCTGCATTTATTAAACGGGAAAAAAGAAAAGTTAAACATTACAAACATGCATTTTCCCACATCGGGAGGTACGTTTGCTCAAACTGTAAAGTGTTAACTCTGCTGCCTACGCAGCTTTCTCGGTAACTTTCCCACCGTCCACCACAGTGCAGCACGGGTCTCCAATTCCACATTCACTCACGGTGGCACTGTCAAGAAAGACCCCATCTTCCACTGCCTGCAGTGCGGGTACGGTAAACCGGGCTCTGTAACGGGAACTGTCCTCACTCCTTCAACTCCCTGCCGTCCTCCACCAGGGGCTCCGACCCCTGATGGCGCCCTCCGCGGCTCCGACCGCGGCGACGTTCAACAAGTCGGGCAGTGTCCTCCTCCTTCCATCCGTGTGCTGGATGGCATCTCCCGGGGACATGGGGACGTTCAACAAAGGCAGGAGGTTACTGAAGGAGCGGGTCCTTTAAAACTTTTAAAACGTTCATCTTTTAACTGTCAACTTGAGGGTAGCCGTCCATGTTCTGCTACCGCTGCTGCTGCCACCGCTCCCAGTACGGGGCACGGGTTCTGTGCTCCGCCTCCTGCTCAGGAGCCAGGCCCACTCAGATACCCTTGGCACTGGCTACAACCGGCCTCACTAACTGCCGAGGGCCCCATCGCTCAGTGGCCTGCTCCTCCTCTCTGCAGGTGCACTCCAGCTGCTCCAGAGCCGGGACGGGGTACCTGGGAGCGGCTGGCGTCGCATCTGGCGCAGACATCCGGTCAGGTGCCTCCTCCGTTGCAGCCGGGCAGACTGCCGGAGCCGGGTGAGGTGTCATCGGGGTTGAGGCTTGCTTGTCCAGGACCGAAATTAGGCAAAGTCCTGGTGTCCCTGCCGTTACAGTCCTTGTTACATGAACTGCAGTCCCTTCCTGCTGCCCCCCCTTGATACTCGGGAGCAGTCCTTCTAGCAACTTTTAAAGTCTCTCTTTCGCTTACGGTCCTCCGGAGCTTCACTTCCGCCCACGTTCTCAGGGGGGGCCTCTTTTTCGCACCCACCGCTCGGGGAAGAAGGCGACAAGCTGTTGTTTTTGGCGCCTAAAAAAGCGGCTAAAATGGCGGACTTTGGGACTTTTCCTCAGCGGGACGCCGCTGACTGACAGGACAAGGCGCACTTCCACCGGCAAGTGGATGGGTTCAATCCTGTTCGTGACGCCAATTTGTGTCGCCCAGGGATAGGGGGTACTCAGATCTGAGCCGAAGGTATCACGGTGGCGTGACCCGGTCTGTGATCCCAGGCACCACAACAAAAGGGGCATTATTTACAGGGGAGATTTGGTAGTCTATGTTCCGTAACGCCACCCGTGGTGTGCGGTGAGGTAATGGAGCACCGCCGCTGCCGGTCACAGGATCCCGGGGATGGTAATGGGCAGCAAGGTGGTGATTTTCCCTCCACGGGTAGGGTGTTGATGTCCCGGGACCCCGGTGTTATGGATTGGGGAGTAACAGGTGCAGTCCACGGCTTGGACCGGGTGGTGCAGGAGTACTCACATTATAAGGCAATAACTGACACGAGTCCAAGAATTAACCAAGTTGCTGGTAACTGGTGCACACGGCTGCTGTGAGGACGGGTCCCACACTCGTGTGTGTAATACGGGAGTTTTTCTCCTGCCTGATGTCTGTGTCTGTGTCTGCTCTGTACCCAGGAAGCGGCTGGCCTATTCCTGAGGCCCTCACTGCCACTTCTCCTAGCCCCACACAGGGGCTGCTTCCAGACCTCTCTCCTCCTGCAGACTGACTGAAAACTAAACTCTGCTCTCTCCAAGCTCCTCTCTCCCCCTCCCGTTTTCCTGAGGAGGGGATGAGTAGGGCCTGATTCGCTGGTGTGTATTGGTGTGGGAAACTCCCCAAGGGAGAGTGAGATCTGCGCCAAAAAGATGGATTCAGAACTCTGTGACACCCTGGTTTTGCCAGGGCGGCACATAAGCAATGTTTAATTTTTGGAGGATATTTATTCCTCTTTTTATTGCTATTTTTATATTTATTCTAGGGACCTACAAGCATGAGGCTCCTGTGATGAGGGTTGTAGGCTTCCATATTCTGACCATAATACCAACTAAAACCTCATATTTTTTTGTACAGGATGCAGTCAGGCCTCTTTCTGTTAGGCCTTGCATAGTAGAGTTCCTGTCCCTGTATGGTGCACAGATGGAGTACGGCTTGGCAGCCAGCCTGATCTAATAGTATGGGCGTAACCTAATAGGCTGCGGGCTTGTGACTGTGCATCTGCATGTGTTAACAGCGCTCTATGCAAGCCATCAGTGTGCAATTTTATCATCCAGCAATCACCCCCTCCATGCTTTGGAAGTGTGTGTGTGATATGCTCCTCCTGCACCTGTGATGCCTCCACTAGTGGGGGCTTTGCTGCATCCTACTAGAGTACTAGTTTTTGGCCTGGGCGATGTACAACTGCAGCCCATCTTTGCTGTAAGTAATACAGCCCAGCATTACAAACTTCTGTGAAGCACCTGTACCTTCAATATGCTAACTAAATAGTTACATAGTTACAACCTCTGGCAAACATTATGGAATCACCTGGCTCTGAGAATGTTCATTCAGTTGTTTACTTTTGTTTAAAGAAAGCAGATCACAGACATGGCACAAAACTAAAGCCATTTCAAATGGCAACTTTCTCATAACGACGGCCGTACGACTTAAAGCGGCGGCAAAACAGGGTACTTATTCTGTTCCGCCGCTTTAAAGCGGCGGCCCGAAAAAACCCTGTAGCGCCCCCCAGCGACCGAAAATCTCGGGGGTTTCAGCTACCGGGGGTAGCTGAGACCCCCCAGATTATGAATCGGGGTGTTTTTTTTGGACCCCGATCATGTGATCGGCGGTATACACTGTATACCGACGAACACATGAAAAAAAAAAAAATGGCCGGTAAAACTGATTTCTTTTTCATCTGACATGATCAAACATGTCAGATGAGAAAGAAATCTAACCCCCTAGTGCCCCCAAAGCCCCCGGTACCGGAGAGTCCCCCCACCCCCACCCCTACCCCCACCGGACATCCAAAATGGCGCCGAAGCGCACAGAAAACTGCCGCCGGCGCCGGCTCTGCAGTCATTTCCCTCCGATCTGAAATGATCAAACATTTCAGATCGGAGGGAAATGTCCTCCCCCTGACCCCTCCTCCGGTCCACTGGAGCCCTCTGGTCACCGGAGCCCCCTCCGGTTCTCCAGAGCCACCACCCCCCTCCCCCCTCCGGAAGATGGCGGCGCACAGCGCGCGGCCGCATTCATTCTGCTCTTTCTGCCGCATGTGACACGTCACATGCGGCAGAAAGGTGTCCCCAGGTCCCACTAGGTCACCCCCCGTCACCCCCCCCAAGCCCCCGGTTATACGTTACCGGTCTGCCGCTCCGTCCCGCGATCACGCCGCCTCCTTCTTCAATGCTGGCGGCGCATGCGCAGACAGCGGCTGTCAGCTGGATCCCAAGCAGAGATCCTGCTGACGTCGCAACTGCACAGGCTACTCCACTGTGGACCGGGGGAGGGTGAGTGCGGTAATCTGCAGTCACACTCCTCACATGGAGAGACTGCTGTTCCAGAAAATGGGGGGTACGTTCTGTGAGCGTGCCCCTCATATTCTGGAATGAGGTTACTGCAGGTCACTCTGCCCTAGGTTGGACCGGGGCAGTGTGAGTGCAGTATTCTCAGATTACTGCACCCACACTGCTCATGGAGAGCTTGCTCTTCCAGAAAATGGGGGATACGTTCCCTGAACGTGCCCCCCATATTCTAGAAGATCCAGAGCCGGCGTGGGACCTCCAAAATGGATTACAGCGACCGGAATTTCTTTATTTTCAATAAATTGGTAAAAGAGGAATGTTTCGGGGAGTGTTTTTTCAAATAAATTTTTTTTTTGTCTTTTTTTTTTCTATTACTTACTGGGTTAGTGATGTCGGGTATCTGTTCAGATGCCGTGACATCACTAACCCCAGGGCTTGATGCCAGGTGACATTACAGCTGGTATCAACCCCATATATTACCCTGTCTGCCACCGCACCAGGGCGCGGGATGAGCTGGGGCGAAGCGCCAGGATTGGCGCATCTAATGGATGCGCCACTTCTGGGGCGGCTGCGGCCTGCTATTTTTAGGCTGGGAAGAGTCCAATAACCATGGCTCTTCCCACCCTGAGAATACCAGACCCCAGCTGTCCGCTTCACCTTGGCTGGTGATCTAATTTGGGGGGGACCCCAGGTTTTTTTTTTTTTTAAAAAAACGCCTGGGGAGCCCTCCAAATTGATCACCAGACAAGGTGAAGCTGTCAGCTGTGGTTTGCAGGCTACAGCTGTCTGCTTTACCCTAGCTGGCTATCAAAAATAGGGGGGACCCCACGTCGTTTATTTTAATTATTAATTTTTTGGGGGGCTAAATACAAGGCTAGGCACCCTTTAGTGCCACATGAAAGGCACTAAAGGGCGCCAGCTTAGAATATGCAGGGGGTGGGACGTTATATTGGTTTGACATCTATCCATTCATCCATTGTAGCATTTTAGGCTGTGTGCCCACAATCAGGGTTTGCAGCGTTTTGGGCGCAGATTGTTTTCCCTGCGTCCATAACGCTGCGTTGTGCAGTAGAAGCACAGTGGAAGGATTTTTAGAAATCTCATGCCCACTGTGCTTCTTTTCTCCGCAGCATACACTGACGTGTGGTGCAGCTTCCCGAGCCTCAGCATGTCAATTTATGCTGTGGAGATGAGTGTTCTCTGCAGGTAGCATAGAGCTCCACAGCAGCCTGAACCCAAATCGTGGGCATGGGCAGCTGCGTTCTCCCGTGGACAACACTCACATCTCTGCAGGAGGCTGACACTGTGTACTGGACGCCGTGTTGCTGGATCATGGCCACATAGCCTAAAAGTGAGACATTTGTTGCTACAGCAACATTTTTGTGAAGTACCTGTGGATTCAAAATGCTTACTATACTCCTGAATAAAATCCAGTTTCCAAAATGAGGTCACTTGTGGGGGGTTTCTGACGTATAGGTACCCAAGGGGCCCTGCTAATGTGACATGGTGCGCGCAATTTATTTCAACTTTTCCAGAATTCAAATGGTGCTCCCTCCATTCCAAGCCCTCCCATTTATCCAAACAGAGGTTTTTGGCCACATGTGGGGTATCCCTGTGCTCATAAGACATTGGATAACAACCTGTGGGGTCCACGGTTTGTTGTTGTCTCTTGAAAAAGTGAGAAATTTGATGCTAAAGCAACAGTTTTGTGAAAAAAATGAAAATTTTCAATATGGCAACCTAAGCTTATCAAATTCTGTGAAGTACTCGTGGATTCAAACTGCTCACTATACACCTAGATAAACGCCTTGAAGTGTCTTGTTTCCAGAATGAAGTCACTTGTGGGGGACCGCCACTGTTTAGGCACCTCAGGGGCTCTCCAAATGCAACCTGGCGTCCGCTATTGATTCCAGCCAATTTTGCAGTCAAATGGCGCTCCTTCCCTTCCGAGCCCTGCCATGCGCCCAAACAGTTGATTTCCACCACATATAAGGTATCGCCAAACTCAGGAGAAATTGCACAATAAATGTTATGCTGAATTTTTTCCTTTTACTCTTGTAAAAAAAAAAAGCTACCTGGTTGAAATAACAATTTTGTGGTAACATTTTTTTATTTTTTTTTCATGGCTCAACGTTATAAAATTCTGTGAAGCACCTGAGGGTTCAGGGTACTCACCAAACATCTAGATAAATTCCGTGAGGGGCCTAGTTTCCAAAATGGGGTCACTTGTGCGGGGTTTCTGCTGTTTAGGTACCTTAGGGGACCTCCAAATGCGACATGGTGCCCGCAATCTTTTTCAGGCAAATTTCCTTTCTAAAATTCAAATATTGCTCCTTTCGTTCCAAGCCCTCCCATTTGTCCAAACAAAGGTTTCAGACCACATGTGAGGTATCACCGCGCTCATAAAAAAGTGGTTAACAAACCTTGAGGTCAAATTTTTGGAATTACCTCTTGAAAAAGTGAGAAAATTGATGCTAAAGCAACATTTTTGAGAAAATTATTAAAATTTTCAATATGACAACGTAACGTTAACAAAATCTGTGAAGTACCTGTGGATCTAAAATGCTCACTATACCCCTAGATAGAAGCCTTGAGGGGTCTAGTTTCCAAAATGGTGTCACTTGTGAGGGATTTCTTCTGTTTAGGTACCTTAGCGGACCTGTAAATGCAACATGGTGCCCGCAATCTATTTCAGCCAAATTTGCTTTCCAAAATTCAAATATTGCTCCTTCTGTTCCGAGCCCTCCCATTTGTCCAAACAGAGGTTTCTGACCACATGTGGGGTATCGGCGTGCTCATAAGAAAGTGGGGAACAAGTTTTGGGGTCCATTTTGTTGTGTTATTTCTTCTAAAAGTGAATAAATTTGGGTTAGAGCAACATTTTTAGGTAAAATTTAATTTTTGCTTTTTTTCATTCCACATTGCTTTTGTTCATGTGAAGCACCTGAAGGGTTAATAAACTTCTTGAATGTGGTTTTGAGTACTTTGGGGGGTGCAGTTTTTAGAATGGTGTCACTTTTGGGTATTTTCTGTCATCTAGGCCCAATGAAGTCACTTCAAATGTGATGTGGTCCCTAAAAAACTGGTTTTGTAAATTTTGATGTAAAAATGAGAAATTGCTGATAAACTTTGAACCCCTCTAACGTCCTAACAAAAAAAAATTTTGTTTCCAAAATTGTGCTGATGTAAAGTAGACAAGTGGGAAATGTTATTTATTAACTATTTTGTGTCACAGAAATCTCTGGTTTAACGGTATAAAAATTCAAAAGTTGAAAATTGCTAAATTTTCAAAATTTTTGCCAATATTCAATTTTTTTCATAAATAAACACAAAAAATATTGTCCTAAATTTGGTACTAACATGAAGTCCAATATGTGACGAAAAAACAATCTCAGAATCACCGGGATCCGTTGAAGCGTTCCAGAGTTATAACCTCATGAAGTGACACTGGTCAGAATTGCAAAATTTGGTCTGGTCATTAAGGTGAAAATTAGCTCCGTCACTAAAGGGTTAAGACACACTAAAACAAAGCATGAAAACATAATGTGCTAGCCAGTAACAGTTACTTTTCAAGAACAAACGGGGACAAAATGATGGAATCACGAAAAAAAAAAAGAACACTCCAATACATCACTAGTATTTTGTTGCACCACCTCTGGCTTTAATAACAGCTTACAGTCTCTGAGGTATGGACTTAATGAGTGACAAACAGTACTCTTCATTAATCTGGCTCCAACTTTCTGATTGCTGTTGCCAGATCAGCTTTGCAGGTTGGAGCCTTGTCATGGACCATTTTCTTCAACTTCCGCCAAAGATTTTCAATTGGATTGAGATCCGGACTATTTGCAGACCATGTCATTGACCTTAGGTGTCTTTTTTCAAGGAATGTTTTCACAGTTTTTGCTCTATGGCAGGATGCATTATCATCTTGATAAATGATTTCATCATCACCAAACATCCTTTCAATTGATGGGATAAGAAAAGTGTCCAAAATTTCAATGTAAACTTGGGCATTTACTGAAGATGTAATGACTGCCATCTCCCCAGTGTCTTTACCTGACATGCAGCCCCATATCATCAGTGACTGTGGAAATTTACATGTTCTCTTCAGGCAGTCATTTTTTTTTTATTGCTTAGCTTTTCTGTATGTAAATCCCATTTCCTTTAGGCGGTTTCTTACAGCTCAGTCACAAACATTGACTCCAGTTTCCTCCCATTCGTTCCTCATTTGTTTTGTTGTGCATTTCCTGTTTTGACGCTTTGATGTTTTCCTTAGTCTACCAGTATGTTTGCCTTTAACAACCTTACCATGTTGTTTGTATTTGGTCCAGATTTTAGACACAGCTGACTGTGAACAACCAAGATCTTTTGCAACATTGCGTGATGATTTACCCTCTTTTAGGAGTTTGATAATCCTCTCCTTTGTTTCAGTTGACATCTCTCGTGTTGGAGCGATGATTCATGTTAGTCCACTTGGTGCAACAGCTCTCCAAGGTGTGATCACTCCTTTTTAGATGCAGACTAATGAGCAGATCTTATTTAATGCAGGTGTTAGTTTTGGGAATGAAAATTTACAGAGTGATTCCATAATTTTTTTCCTCATAATAGAGTGATTCCATAATTTTTTTCCCCTGTTTGGTCTTGCAAAGTAACCGTTACTGGCTAGCACATTATGTTTTCATGATTTTCTTCAGCATTTCTTAAAGCCAGAAAGTTGCCATTTGAAATTACTTTAGTTTTGTGACATGTCCGTGACCTGCTTTTTTTAAACAAAAATAAACAACTGAATGAACATCCTCAGAGCCAGGGGATTCCATAATGTATGCCAGGGGTTGTACATAGATTGAAAAAAGACTTAGCTGTTGTGAATGTCAGCTATGCTTTTGCTGCTGTGAGGCTCCCTCTTGTGGACAGGAATGCTTTGGACAGAGACCAGGTGTGCTGGAGCAATGGGCATTTCCATTGCTAACTCTCTGCCTATTTAAACCCTGGCCTCTTGGCAGGCTGGGCCGGTTATCATTGTCCTGTAGCTCTCCAGCCTTTTCATCTTGCTCCAGACCACATCTACCCCAGTGCTTGGTTCTTTCTTAAGTTGTTTTGTTCTTTTGTTCTTATCTGGGTTGTCTATTATTGTGGTTATTGTCAGTTTATTTGCATGCAGGAATCTTCCCTCTCTGTTGCTTTGCTGGGAAGCTTCCTGCAGCTATGTTTGGAGTTTTGCTCCTATAAGTCCATGTGTTTGTTGCTTCTTGAATTTGTAATTGTTCCTGTTTTCTGTTCATTGGTTTGACAAGAGTGCCTGATATAGGACGTAGTGCAGATCGTGTGATCTGAGGACCTTTTTGTACTATCAGGTATTTGGGTTTTTGTATGGTTTTTCTCTGGTCACCATCAGCCCCTTTCCTATCCATACCTATTTAGTCAGTGGGGCCTCACCTTTGCTGATCCTATCATCCATCTGTGTATTGTATTTTCCTATATCACCATAGTCTTTGAATGTGGGGGGCTTGCTATACCTTTTGCAGTCTATTTCTGAGGCAGAGAGTTATTCATCCTTCCTTCCTTTAGGATAGCTAGTTCTCCGGCTGGGTTCGCTGTGCATAGGATGTTAGTTCACCATTCAGCTACTTCTAGTGTTGATCATTAGTAAGGGGATGGCGGCCAGATTAGTTGCCAATGCTTTTGTCACCTTTTTGCCAATGATCTATTGTGATCTTCCATGGTTCCGAATCATAGCATCTAGTTCAACCTTACTCCACCAATTCTATATTTTCTCACTAAATCATTTATAACCAACAATGTTGTGTGTACTGAAGAAATCATCCAACCCTCTTTTTTAAAAGTTGTTATACTGACTGCCATTACAACCTCTTGTGGTAGGGTATTCCACAGTCTGACTGCTCTAACGTAAAGAACACTTTCCTATTTAGCTGACAGAATCGTCTTTATTCCACTCACAGTGTATGCCTCCTGGTCCTTAGTATGGTCTTTAGAAGGAATAAAAAAAAAAACCAAAAAAAGTGAGTCAGATTATGAGTTGGTGTACATGCAACTTGTAAGCTCATGTCCACACTGGCCATAAGACATGAAAAACCAAACATGGAAATAATATAAACATATACCCTGCTGTAACTAAATAAAAGCATAAGGCATATAAATTAATTTATTTACAGCAGAGTATATGTTTATATTATTTTCATCTTTGTATTTTTGGAAGGAATAAGTCCTGTTCCAGTCCTTTATATTGACCACACATGTATTTATACATATACATGAGATCTCCTCTGAGACGTCTTTTTTCTGAGCTAAATAAATCCAATATTTTCAACCTCTCATCATATGGGAGGCCTTCCATTCCTTGTAGTAGTCTAGTTAGCTGCCTTTGACCTGAGTCTATCTTCTGAATGTTCATTTTAAAATGTGGAGCCCAAAACTGGATCCCATATTCTAGATGTGGCCTTACAAGTGATTTATAGAGGGGTAACAATACGTTGGGATCACGTGATCTAATCTCTCTTTTTATACATCCCTAAATAAATTTCCAGAGGTGTAGTTTCCAAAATGAGGATACTTGGGAGTTTCTACTATTTTAACACCTCATGGGGTCTTCAAATACAACGTGACATCCACAATCTCTCAGCCAAAATTGATTCTTCCTTTCCATGCCCCACCGTGTAACCAAACTGTAGTGTACAACCACATATGGTGTATCACTGCGTTCCGAAGAAATTGCATAACAAATTGTGGTATTATGTTCTCTTATTATTCCTTGTGAGCATGAGAAATATGCAGCTAAGTAAACATGTAATTTTCATTTTCCCAGCCCAATCGTATATAATTTAGTAAAGCATGTGTGGATTAAAAATGCTCACTACAGCTTTAGATATACAGTGCCTTGTGAAAGTATTCGGCCCCCTTGAATTATTCAACCTTTTCCTACACTTCAAGCTTCAAACATAAAGATAAAAATTTTACATTTTATGATGAAGAATCAACAACAAGTGGGACACAATTGTGACGGTGAACGATATTTATTGCTTATTTTAAAATTTGTAAAAAATAAAAAACTCGAAATTGGGGCGTGCAATATTATTCGGCCCCTTTAAGTTAATACTTTGTATGGCTACCTTTTTCTGCGATTACAGCTGCAAGTTGCTTGGGGTAGTGAGGTTGGATGGAGAGCGTTTGTGAACAGCAGTTTTCAGATCTTTCCACAGATTCTTGATTGGATTCAGGTCTGGACTTTGACTTGGCTTATAATTATATTGCACGCCCCACTTTTCAGTTATTTATTTTTTACAAAAATGTTAAATAAGCAATAAATATCGTTCACCTTCACAAATGTGTCCCAATTGTTGATTCTTCACCATAAAACTTAAATTTTTATCTTTATGTTTGAAGCCTGAAATGTGGGAAAAGGTTGAAAAATGTAAGAGGGCTGAATACTTCCGTAAGGCATTGTATTTTTAATTTCCAAAGGAGGTAGAGGGTGTTTTGCTTTTTTGGTACATCAGAAATGGAGATAAGTGATCCTGCCAAGGATTGGATCAGTGCAAGATCACTGAGCCTGCCTGAGATTGCCGATCGGATCGGCGTTCCTAGCCAATCCAATTATCGATCCTAGCCGAACCCATTAAGTTCAAGGGGAGGCAAAAGTGATGTGTTGTAAAATGGTGTAGGGGGGGGCTGTAAAAGAAAGAAAATAAGAAAGGGTTAAAGCAGTACATACTTACCAAGTCTCCCTGCGGCTGCAGTGCTACTTTTGGGTCCGCTAATTAGCTTTCCCTTTTCACTGATGTCTCTGATTGGCTGTTGTTAGACCACACCCCACCATCTCTGACAGCATTTCTAATTGGTTAGAATCACAAATGTTGTCTGTGTGTATAATGGTGTAAAATAAATAAATAAATATAAATGTCGTAGAATTCCCGCCTGTAGTGAAACTAGCACAGATAAAGCCACAGCTACGGACTGCAACCCCCAGCCATGTGCTTATAATGGCTTTGTATCAACATAAGAGGAACCGAATGCGTTTTATTTTTTTTTAAATTATTTAAATGTATTTTAAAAAACGCCGCGGAAAAGGATGGCTTATGCCATCCAAAAATTTACCAATCCTTGGCAAAAATCGCTAACTTTGGCAGTAAATGTTTAGATGTCCAATCCCGATCCAGCCAAAGATCATACTATTTTAACATTTTCCAATTTTTGCGCATCAGGATCGCTCATCTCTACTCAGGAGTTTTGCAAATGCAAAATGGAACCTACAATCTATTCCAGCTAAATTTGAGCTCTAAAAGTCAAACAGATCTTCTTTCTTTCTGAGCCTTGTTGTGTGCAAGGTCCATTTTCTCTTATCACCCTAAATATGCTAAAATAATATTCTAGTGAGAAAGATGTAATTTTTGATTTTTCTTTTGCATTTTGTATTAAATCCTGTGAAGCATTTGAAGGGTTACATTTCCTGGTAGCAGTTTTAAATATTTTAATGGGTATCATTTCTTTTTATGATGCTATCACTTTTTTGGAAGAGGGGGGTGTTTCAATATATGCTTCTGACACGCCCGCGCCGGAGCCGTGGGGTGACTTGTTCCCAAGTCTCAGTTTTGCTTCTGGGATGGAATACCACACCTCTAGTTGAGGTGCAGTACCTCTGTGGCAAAGGAAGCCCCAGGGGTGCCACACTTCCCTCATAGTCACTTCAAAACTTAATAGTTCTGTAAAATAGCATTTGTAAATATGAAAAATTGCTACTAACTTTTATCCTAACAAATTACAAAGACATGGCAAGTGTTATTTACTAACTTCTTATGTGGTATTATTATCTGGTTTAAGATTGTAAGCATTCAGTTTGAAAATTGAAATTTTCTCAAAATGTATGGCAAATTTCAAACATTTTTCTAAAAAACACCTGAAAAAAAACTTAGCACATAGATAAACCTCAATGCATTACACAAATAATCACTTTGATATACCAAAGCTTTTCAGACTATTACTACATAAAGTGACACAACATCAGATTTTAAAAATGGAGCTTGGTCATTAAGAGAATCTGTCAGCAAGATTTTGTAATTAAAGCAAAGACATTGCTGTGATGACGCTGTAGTTAGAGATGAGCGAACCTGAGATTCAGTTTTCGAAACAAACACTGACTTAAAAAAACATGCAAACACGCTTTACATGCAAACTTGACTTGCGCGAGCAGCACTGTTCTCAGGTATATTTTTCTTGGAAAAATATAAATAATATATAAATGATTATAATACTTAGAGTTTCATATTTTTAGTGAAATGTCTTTCTGTAGAGTTTAATAAAATTTTAGCTCAGCCCTGTGTGAGCCTCCTGCAGTGTTTGAACGCCGCCAACGGGGGTAACAACAGTGTGATCGGATGTAGTGTGCTACATAAAAAAAATATTGAAAAAGCCCGCTCGTCCTCCCCAGAAGTGATCTGCATATGCCTGGCTGTATGTTGGAGGAGACTCAACCTACTAATCAGTTCTAACAGCAGCGTCATCCTGGTAACCGACCATGAAGCTCGAGGAAAACTTTTTTTATGCTCGGCCTGCGATAGGGACAGAGAGAACTGCGCCTGCGCGAGACTTGGACAGCAGCCTGGGATGATGACGGCGGCGCCATCCTTGTCAATCATGACAGGAGGACGGCGAACAAGGCGACAAGGAGGGACAGGAGCCGAAAATAGAGCCCGCCCATCTGGCCAACACAGCTTATTAGCATACTACACGGTGGGATTTTATAAAGTTCTTTTTGGGGTCTGCAAGGGGCGTCAGCAACAAGGTGCAGCTTCATAGAATGCAGAACAGGAGCTGCAGAAGGTGACACTTTTTGTTTAATAGTCCAAAAACTGGTGACAGGTTCCCTTTATAGGTTCACTCATCTCTATCTGTAATACAAATCTGTCTAATCTTTTTGAAATCTCAACATTAGAGATGAGCAAACCGGTCGCGGTTCGGCTCGAGTTCGGTTCGCCGAACGGAGGTCTCGTTCGAGTTCGGTTCGGCGAACCGTTCGAACCGCATAGGAAACAATGGGAGGCAATCACAAACACATAAAAACACCTAGAAAACACCCTCAAAGGTGTCCAAAAGGTGACAAACAACTCACAACACAACACAAACACATGGGAAAGTGACAAGGACATATACTCATGCGAAAACAAAAGAGCTGGACAAGGAAAAAGAGGAGGAGACACAGATATAGGCATGGCATGCCCTTCTAAAATCATGTAAAACACCGCAAGGTTACTCCAAGCGGAGTCTCCCTTTTTTAAAAAAAATTGGGCCACACACACACCCACCCCTTCAGTGGCAGCACTTGTGCCCCAGTTGTACACTTCACAGATAGATTTGCATCAAGCACATTCAAAACTACGCCATCCTTAACCGTCCCCAGGATGACCCCGGGGTAGGTAGCTAAGTCTTTCCTGATCCCAGCTCTGTTCATCTTGGATACTTTTAAAAAGCACAGCAAGCAAGGGTTACTCCAAGCGGTGTCTCCCTTTTTCCAAAATTGGGCCACACACACACCCACCCCTTCAGTGGCAGCACTTGTGCCCCAGTTGTACACTTCACAGCTAGATTTGCATCAAGCACATTCAAAACTACGCCATACTTAATTGTCCCCAGGATGACCCCGGGGTAGGTAGCAATGTCTTTCCTGATCCCAGCTCTGTTCATCTTGGATCATTTTTAAAAACAATGTAAGCAAGGGTTACTCCAAGCGGAGTCTCCCTTTTTTCCAAAAATTGGGCCACACACACACCCACCCCTTCAGTGGCAGCACTTGTGCCCCAGTTGTACACTTCACAGCTAGATTTGCATCAAGCACATTCAAAAATACGCCATCCTTAACCGTCCCCAGAATGACACCAGGGTAGGTAGCTAAAGGTTGCTTTACACCAGACAATCCATCGTGCGATAGATCGTCGGGGTCACGGTTTTTGTGATGCACATCCGGCATCGCTGGCGATGCCGGCCTGTGTGACACCTCCTAGCGACGCAGTATTGCTCACAAATCGTGAGTCGTGTACTGCTCGCTAGGTCCCATAATATCGTTTAATTTAGTTGTTCATCGTTTACATGGTAAGACATGCCGCTCGTGTGACACAACAGGAACGATGAACAACAGCTCACCTGCGTCACGCGGCCGCCGCCGGCTATGGGAAGGAAGGAGGTGGGTGGGATGTTTACGTCCTGCTCATCTCCGCCCCTCCGCTTCCATTGGCCGGCGGCCGTGTGACGTCGCTGTGATGCCAAACGTCCCTCCCACTCCAGGAAGTGGACATTCGCCGCCCACAGTGTGGTCGCACGAGAGGTAAGTACGTGAGACGTGGGTTACCGACTTTGTGCGCCACGGGCAGCGATTTGCCCGTGACGCAAAAAGGACGGGGGCGGGTACGATCGATTGTGAAATTGCACAATCGGTCGTACCGTGTAAAGCAGCCTTAAGTCTTTGCTGATCCCAGATCTGTTCATCTTGGATCATTTTTAGAAATACTGCAAGCAAGGGTTACTCCAAGCGGAGTCTCCCTTTTTTCCAAAAATTGGGCCACACAGACACCCACCCCTTCAGTGGCAGCACTTGTGCCCCAGTTGTACACTTCACAGCTAGATTTGCATCAAGCACATTCAAAATCCACAAGCATTTACTCTCCCCAGGATGACACAGGGGTAGTAAATTCCTTGTGGATCCATGACTTGTTCATTTTGATGAACGTTAGTCTGTCCACATTGTCACTGGACAGACGCGTGCGCTTATCTGTAGACACGTTCAGCACACACCTAGCAGCACCGAAGACACGTTCAGAGACAACGCTGGCAGCTGGACACTACAAAATCTCCAAGGCGTAAGTGGAGAGCTCTGGCCATTTTTCAATATTTGAAGCCCAAAATGAGCAAGGCTCCATTTGCAAAGTCATGGCATCGATGTTCATTTGGAGATACTCCTGTATCATCCTCTCCAGCCGTTGACTATATGTCAGACTTGTTGTCTCTGGTGGCCTTGCAAAGGATGGTCTAAAAAAATTATGAAAAGATTCAATAAAATTGCTGTTACCAGCACCAGATACGGTGCTACTGGTATGGGTAGACTGTTGAAGATGATGAGACCGTCCCATGTTTGTCAAGTTACAACTGGGAGATTCACTCCCTGCACCACGGTTGTTTGGTGGAAAAGCCGAGCTAAGATCGAGTAACAGCTTCTGCTGATACTCCTGCATACGTGCGTCCCTTTCTATGGCTGGAATTATGTCACAAAATTTGGACTTGTACTGGGGATCTAATAGTGTGGCAAGCCAGTAGTCATCATCACTTCTAATTTTGACAAGACGAGGGTCATGTTGGAGGTAGTGCAGCAAGAAGGCGCTCATGTGTCTTGCGCAGCCATGCGGACCAAGTCCACGCTGTGTTTGTGGCATAGAGGTGCTAACCGTTCTTTCTTCCTCTGACATCTCCCCCCAACCTCTTTCAACTGAAATTTGACCAAGGTCTCCCTCTTCCGCTGAGTCTTCCATGTCCATGGACAGTTCGTCCTCCATTTCTTCATGTTCTCCTGCACCTTCCTCAACATTTCGCCTGCTACCATGCACCCTTGTTGATCCCTGTCCCCCAAGGTCCCATGCCTGCCGCGTTGGTGATGATGAACGTCTGGACCTTGGTGATGTTGTTGTGTCTTGCGCATATGAATCCTCCTGTAGTTCCTCCCCTTCCTGTTGTCCCACCCCCTGACTCCGAATAGTGTTTAGCGTGTGCTCCAGCATGTAAATGACTGGAATTGTCATGCTGATAATGGCATTGTCAGCGCTAAACATATTCGTCGCCATGTCGAAACTGTGCAGAAGGGTGCATAGGTCCTTGATCTGAGACCACTCCATCAAGGTGATCTGCCCCACCTCTACATCTCGTTGGCCCAGGCTATATGTCATGACGTATTGCACCAGGGCTCGACGGTGCTGCCACAGTCACTGTAACATGTGGAGAGTCGAAGTCCAGCGTGTCGTCACATCGCATTTCAGCCGATGAACTGGCAGGCCGAAAGACTTCTGGAGCGATGCAAGTCGCTCAGCAGGGGTGGTTGAACGGCGGAAGTGAGCAGACAGTTTTCGTGCCCTGTTCAGAAGGCCATCTAGGCCGGGATAGTGTGTTAAAAATTGCTGGACAACAAGGTTCAACACGTGAGCCATACAAGGCACGTGTGTCACCTTGCCCAGGCGAAGGGCCGCACCCAGGTTTGCAGCATTGTCGCACACGGCCTTACCAGGCTCCAGGTTGAGTGGAGACAACTATTTATTAAACTCGGACCGCAGAGCTAACCACAACTCCTCAGCTGTGTGACTCTTATTCCCAAGACATGTCAAGCTAAAGACCGCCTGATGCCGTTGCGCTCTGCTGCCAGCATAGTAATGAGGGGTGCGTGATTCCTTCTGCGCAGTGAGAACGCTGGTGGCCTGACCAGGCAGGCTTGGGGCGGAGGTGGAGGACCCAGATGAGGTGGAGGAGGCAGAAGCAGTGGCGGAACTTGGACAGACAGAGGATTGACACACAAGTCGTCGGGACGGCAAGACTTGTGCAGCAGACCCTTCACCATCTATCACCATAGTTACCCAGTGCCCAGTCAGCGACATCTAACGTCCCTGTCCATGCTTACTGGTCCAAGTATCGGTGGTGAAATGCACCCGTTCACACACAGAGTTTCTCAAGGAAGCGGTGATGTTGTGTGCGACATGCTGGTGTAGCGCGGGCACACCTTTCTTAGAGAAGTAGTGGCGACTGGGCATCTGGTACTGGGGCACAGCGACAGACATAAGGTCTCTAAAATCCTGTGTGTCCACCAGGCAGAAAGGCAGCATTTCGGTAGCCAAGAGCTTACAGAGGGATAAAGTCAACCTCTTAGCTTTGTCATGGGTTGCAGGAAATGGCCTTTTATTTGTCCACATCTGAGGGACAGAGATCTGGCTGCTGTGTGTAGATGGTGTTGAGTAGGGTGTCCCTGGAAAAATGCAGGTTTGTGAGGAAAGTGCAGGCGTAGACATGATGTTGCCTTCATCCAACGTTGGTGCTATCGATGTCTGAGAGAGCTGTACACACGCACTTGTTTCCCCTTCCAAACCAACTGACGACCTACCAAGCAAACTGCCTGTTGCGGTTACAGTGGTGGAAGTTGTGCGTGGAAAACCAGGTGTGACAGCTGTCCCCACAGTCCTAGAAAATGATGAGCGCGCGGATGCACTGCAAGGGGCAGGCGGTGGATGGTTCACTCCGCTAGGCTGCATTGCAGCACGGTGAGCTTCCCACTGGGACATATGATATTTATTCATGCGACGATTCATGGAAGAAGTTGTCAAACTGCTGAGGTTTTGCCCTCTACTAGCAGAATCACGACAAATTTTACATATCACATGATTTGAGCGATTTTTTGCTATGTCAAAAAAGGACCAAGCTAGGCAAGGCTTAGAGCGCATGCGACCTGCTGATCCACCCCGACTAGTGCTCAGAGGCAGAGTGGTGGCTGAGGATGCAGTTGTAGACGTGCTACCAGTACTCCGACTCTGTCCAGGAAGGCGCAAGGTAACTTCGTCGTCAGTTGCATCCTCCTCCACCACCTCTATTGACCTCCTCGAGTGCCTGACTGTGGGTTGACAGTAGGTGGGATCTAGAACTTCCTCATCAATTGTTGTGTTTGCACTCCCCTCACCCTCAGACCGAGCCTCTTCTTGCTCTGACCGAATATTTAAGTTGTCATCCCAATCTGGTATCTGCGTCTCATCGTCATCAGTATGTTCCTCATTGTCTATAACAACAGGTGTTACAGTTTGTGAATAAGAGTCAAGATTATGCTCAGAAACTTGGTCCTCACGGCCTGAATCAGAGTCACAAAAGTTCTGGGCATCACTGCAGACCATTTCCTGTTCTGTACTCACTGTAGCTTGGGAGCAGACCTCTGATTCCCAGGCTATAGTGTGACTGAACACCTCTGCAGACTCAGCCATCTCAGTTCCACCATACTGTGCAGGGCGGATGGAGACTTCAGAGCTGGAAGAAAGCAAGTGTGATTGGGATGACAACTCAGAGGACTGGTGTTTTTTGGATGCGGTAGTTGAGGTGGCGGAGAGGGCACTTGTTGGACCACTCGAGATCCATTCAAGCATTTTCTTTTTTTGGCCATCTACCTTTGTTCCAGTTGTTCGTGTCCGTAAAAAAGGGAGCACATCGGATTGTCCACGGTAAGTAGTAGACATCTTACTTTTGCTGGAAGATGGTCTATCTTCAGCAGATGTTAATGGAGCTTTGCCACCTTCCCCACGGACAAACCCTTTTTTTCCTTTTCCAACACGCCTCTTCCCCTTTCCACCAGCATCTGTCATTTTGCCACTCATTTTGATTGCGACAAGACTGTGCACTTAAAATGTATTAGTAAAAATTCAGAGGTGGTGTAGATTGCAGCGGTGGTCTATCTTTATTAACAGTAGAATAAACAACAATAACTATCCCTGACAATGCAACTACGGCCCTTAAACTGGCAGCATAGTTTGCTAGTATAATGGCTTAGTAACAATGAGCTTCAGTGTGCAATGCAGTGGTGCTGCAAATAGCTTTGCACCAGTGGTACACTAATGGAAGTCCAACAGCCACTTTTAGGTAGCCACTAAGTTTATTCAGTGTTTGCTAGTATAATGGTTTAGTAACAATGAGCTTCAGTGTGCAATGCAGCGGTGCTGCAAATAGATTTGCACCAGTGGGACACTAATGGAAGTCCAACAGCCACTTTTAGGATGCCACTAAGTTTACTCAGTGTTTGCTAGTATAATGGCTTAGTAACAATGAGCTTGAGTGTGCAATGCAGAGGTGCTGCAAATAGATTTGCACTAGTTAGACACTAATGGAAGTCCAACAGCCACTTTTAGGATGCCACTAAGTTTACTCAGTGTTTGCTAGTATAATGGCTTAGTAACAATGAGCTTGAGTGTGCAATGCAGAGGTGCTGCAAATAGCTTTGCACTAGTGGGACACTAATGGAAGTCCAACAGCCACTTTTAGGATGCCACTAAGTTTACTCAGTGTTTGCTAGTATAATGGCTTAGTACCAATGAGCTTGAGTGTTCAATGCAGTGGTGCTGCAAATAGATTTGCACTAGTGGGACACTAATGGAAGTCCAACCGCCACTTTTAGGATGCCACTAAGTTTACTCAGTGTTTGCTAGTATATTGGCTTAGTAGCAATGAGTTTGAGTGTGCAATGCAGAGGTGCTGCAAATAGCTTTTCACCAGTGGAACACTAATGGAAGTCCAACAGCCACTTTCAGGATGCCACTAAGTTTACTCAGTGTTTGCTAGTATAATGCCTTAGTAACAATGAGCTTGAGTGTGCAATGCAGAGGTGCTGCAAATAGATTTGCACTAGTGGGACACTAATGGAAGTACAACAGTCACTTTTAGGATGCCACTAAGTTTACTCAGTGTTTGCTAGTATAATGGCTTAGTAACAATGAGTTTGAGTGTGCAATGCAGTGGTGCTGCAAACAGCTTTGCACTAGTGGGACACTAATGGAAGTCCAACAGCCACTTTTAGGATGCCACTAAGTTTACTCAGTGTTTGCTAGTATAATGGCTTAGTAACAATGAGCTTGAGTGTGCAATGCAGAGGTGCTGCAAATAGATTTGCACTAGTGGGACACTAATGGAAGTCCAACAGCCACTTGTAGGATGCCACTAAGTTTACTCAGTGTTTGCTAGTATATTGGCTTAGTAGCAATGAGTTTGAGTGTGCAATGCAGAGGTGCTGCAAATAGATTTGCACTAGTGGGACACTAATGGAAGTCCAACAGCCACGTTTAGGATGCCACTAAGTTTACTCAGTGTTTGCTAGTATAATGGCTTAGTAACAATGAGCTTCAGTGTGCAATGCAGAGGTGCTGCAAATAGATTTGCACCAGTGGGATACTAATGGAAGTCCAACAGCCACTTTTAGGATGCCACTAAGTTTACTCAGTATTTGCTAGTATAATGGCTTAGTAACAATGAGTTTGAGTGTGCAATGCAGTGGTGCTGCAAATAGCTTTGCACCAGTGGGACACTAATGGAAGTCCAACAGCCACTTTTAGGATGCCACTAAGTTTACTCAGTGTTTGCTCGTATAATGGCTTAGTAACAATGAGCTTGAGTGTGCAATACAGAGGTGCTGCAAACAGCTTTGCACCAGTGGGACACTAATGGAAGTCCAACAGCCACTTTTAGGATGCCACTAAGTTTACTCAGTGTTTGCTAGTATAATGGCTTAGTAACAATGAGCTTGAGTGTGCAATGCAGAGGTGCTGCAAATAGATTTGCACTAGTGGGACACTAATGGAAGTACAACAGCCACTTTTAGGATGCCACTAAGTTTACTCAGTGTTTGCTAGTATAATGGCTTAGTAACTATCAGTTTGAGTGTGCAATGCAGTGGTGCTGCAAATAGCTTTGCACCAGTGGGACACTAATGGAAGTCCAACAGCCACTTTTAGGATGCCACTAAGTTTACTCAGTGTTTGCTAGTATAATGGCTTAGTAACAATGAGCTTGAGTGTGCAATGCAGTGGTGCTGCAAATAGATTTGCACTAGTGGGACACTAATGGAAGTCCAACAGCCACTTTTAGGATGCCACTAAATTTACTCAGTGTTTGCTAGTATAATGGATTAGTAACAATGAGTTTGAGTGTACAATGCAGAGGTGCTGCAAATAGATTTGCACTAGTGGGACACTAATGGAAGTCCAACAGCCACTTTTAGGATGCCACTAAGTTTACTCAGTGTTTGCTAATATAATGGCTTAGTAACAATGAGCTTGAGTGTGCAATGCAGAGGTGCTGCAAACAGCTTTGCACCAGTGGGACACTAATGGAAGTCCAACAGCCACTTTTAGGATGCCACTTAGTTTACTCAGTGTTTGCTAGTATAATGGCTTAGTAACAATGAGCTTGAGTGTGCAATGCACAGGTGCTGCAAATAGATTTGCACTAGTGAGACACTAATGGAAGTACAACAGTCACTTTTAGGATGCCACTAAGTTTACTCAGTGTTTGCTAGTATAATGGCTTAGTAACAATGAGTTTGAGTGTGCAATGCAGTGGTGCTGCAAACAGCTTTGCACCAGTGGGACACTAATGGAAGTCCAATAGCCACTTTTAGGATGCCACTACGTTTACTCAGTGTTTGCTAGTATAATGGCTTAGTAACAATGAGCTTGAGTGTGCAATGCAGAGGTGCTGCAAATAGATTTCCACTAGTGGGACACTAATGGAAGTCCAACAGCCACGTTTAGGATGCCACTACGTTTACTCAGTGTTTGCTAGTATATTGGCTTAGTAGCAATGAGTTTGAGTGTGCAATGCAGAGGTGCTGCAAATAGATTTGCACTAGTTGGACACTAATGGACGTCCAACAGCCACGTTTAGAATGCCACTAAGTTTACTCAGTGTTTGCTAGTATAATGGCTTAGTAACAATGAGTTTGAGTGTGCAATGCAGTGGTGCTGCAAATAGCTTTGCACCAGTAGGACACTAATGGAAGTCCAACAGCCACCTTTAGGATGCCACTAAGTTTACTCAGTGTTTGCTAGTATAATGGCTTAGTAACAATGAGTTTCAGTGTGCAATGCAGAGATGCTGCAAATAGATTTGCACTAGTGGGACACTAATGGAAGTCCAACAGCCACTTTTAGGATGCCACTAAGTTTACTCAGTGTTTGCTAGTATAATGGCTTAGTAACAATGAGTTTGAGTGTGCAATGCAGAGATGCTGCAAATAGATTTGCACTAGTGGGACACTAATGGAAGTACAACAGCCACTTTTAGGATGCCACTAAGTTTACTCAGTGTTTGCTAGTATAATGGCTTAGTAACAATGAGTTTGAGTGTGCAATGCAGAGGTGCTGCAAATAGATTTGCACTAGTGGGACACTAATGGAAGTCCAACAGCCACTTTTAGGATGCCACTAAGTTTACTCAGTGTTTGCTAGTATAATGGCTTAGTAACAATGAGCTTGAGTGTGCAATGCAGAGGTGCTGCAAACAGCTTTGCACCAGTGGGACACTAATGGAAGTCCAACAGCCACTTTTAGGATGCCACTAAGTTTACTCAGTGTTTGCTAGTATAATGGCTTAGTAACAATGAGCTTGAGTGTGCAATGCAGAGGTGCTGCAAATAGATTTGCACTAGTGGGACACTAATGGAAGTACAACAGCCACTTTTAGGATGCCACTAAGTTTACTCAGTGTTTGCTAGTATAATGGCTTAGTAACAATGAGTTTGAGTGTGCAATGCAGTGGTGCTGCAAATAGATTTGCACTAGTGGGACACTAATGGAAGTCCAACAGCCACTTTTAGGATGCCACTAAGTTTACTCAGTGTTTGCTAGTATAATGGCTTAGTAACAATGAGCTTGAGTGTGCAATGCAGAGGTGCTGCAAACAGCTTTGCACCAGTGGGACACTAATGGAAGTCCAACAGCCACTTTTAGAGTGCCACTAAGTTTACTCAGTGTTTGCTAGTATAATGGCTTAGTAACAATGAGCTTGAGTGTGCAATGCAGAGGTGCTGCAAATAGATTTGCACTACTGGGACACTAATGGTAGTCCAACAGCCACTTTTAGGATGCCACTAAGTTTACTCAGTGTTTGCTAGTATAATGGCTTAGTAACAATGAGCTTGAGTGTGCAATGCAGAGGTGCTGCAAATAGATTTGCACTAGTGGGACACTAATGGAAGTCCAACAGCCACTTTTAGGATGCCACTAAGTTTACTCAGTGTTTGCTAGTATAATGGCTTAGTAACAATGAGTTTGAGTGTGCAATGCAGTGGTGCTGCAAACAGCTTTGCACCAGTGGGACACTAATGGAAGTCCAATAGCCACTTTTAGGATGCCACTACGTTTACTCAGTGTTTGCTAGTATATTGGCTTAGTAGCAATGAGTTTGAGTGTGCAATGCAGAGGTGCTTCAAATAGATTTGCACTAGTGGGACACTAATGGAAGTCCAACAGCCACGTTTAGGATGCCACTACGTTTACTCAGTGTTTGCTAGTATATTGGCTTAGTAGCAATGAGTTTGAGTGTGCAATGCAGAGGTGCTGCAAATAGATTTGCACTAGTGGGACACTAATGGAAGTCCAACAGCTACGTTTAGGATGCCACTAAGTTTACTCAGTGTTTGCTAGTATAATGGCTTAGTAACAATGAGTTTGAGTGTGCAATGCAGTGGTGCTGCAAATAGCTTTGCACCAGTGGGACACTAATGGAAGTCCAACAGCCACGTTTAGGATGCCACTAAGTTTACTCAGTGTTTGCTAGTATAATGGCTTAGTAACAATGAGTTTGAGTGTGCAATGCAGAGGTGCTGGAAATAGATTTGCACTAGTGGGACACTAATGGAAGTCCAACAGCCACTTTTAGGATGCCACTAAGTTTACTCAGTGTTTGCTAGTATAATGGCTTAGTAACAATGAGCTTGAGTGTGCAATGCAGAGGTGCTGCAAACAGCTTTGCACCAGTGGGACACTAATGGAAGTCCAACAGCCACTTTGAGGATGCCACTAAGTTTACTCAGTGTTTGCTAGTATAATGGCTTAGTAACAATGAGCTTGAGTGTGCAATGCAGAGGTGCTGCAAATAGATTTGCACTACTGGGACACTAATGGTAGTCCAACAGCCACTTTTAGGATGCCACTAAGTTTACTCAGTGTTTGCTAGTATAATGGCTTAGTAACAATGAGCTTGAGTGTGCAATGCAGTGGTGCTGCAAATAGCTTTGCACCAGTGGTACACTAATGGAAGTCCAACAGCCACTTTTAGGTAGCCACTAAGTTTATTCAGTGTTTGCTAGTATAATGGTTTAGTAACAATGAGCTTGAGTGTGCAATGCAGCGGTGCTGCAAATAGATTTGCACCAGTGGGACACTAATGGAAGTCCAACAGCCACTTTTAGGATGCCACTAAGTTTACTCAGTGTTTGCTAGTATAATGGCTTAGTAACAATGAGCTTGAGTGTGCAATGCAGAGGTGCTGCAAATAGATTTGCACTAGTTAGACACTAATGGTAGTCCAACAGCCACTTTTAGGATGCCACTAAGTTTACTCAGTGTTTGCTAGTATAATGGCTTAGTAACAATGAGCTTGAGTGTGCAATGCAGAGGTGCTGCAAATAGATTTGCACTAGTGGGACACTAATGGAAGTCCAACAGCCACTTTTAGGATGCCACTAAGTTTACTCAGTGTTTGCTAGTATAATGGCTTAGTAACAATGAGCTTGAGTGTGCAATGCAGAGGTGCTGCAAATAGATTTGCACTACTGGGACACTAATGGTAGTCCAACAGCCACTTTTAGGATGCCACTAAGTTTACTCAGTGTTTGCTAGTATAATGGCTTAGTAACAATGAGCTTGAGTGTGCAATGCAGAGGTGCTGCAAATAGATTTGCACTAGTGGGACACTAATGGAAGTCCAACAGCCACTTTTAGGATGCCACTAAGTTTACTCAGTGTTTGCTAGTATAATGGCTTAGTAACAATGAGTTTGAGTGTGCAATGCAGTGGTGCTGCAAACAGCTTTGCACCAGTGGGACACTAATGGAAGTCCAATAGCCACTTTTAGGATGCCACTACGTTTACTCAGTGTTTGCTAGTATATTGGCTTAGTAGCAATGAGTTTGAGTGTGCAATGCAGAGGTGCTGCAAATAGATTTGCACTAGTGGGACACTAATGGAAGTCCAACAGCCACGTTTAGGATGCCACTAAGTTTACTCAGTGTTTGCTAGTATAATGGCTTAGTAACAATGAGTTTGAGTGTGCAATGCAGTGGTGCTGCAAATAGCTTTGCACCAGTGGGACACTAATGGAAGTCCAACAGCCACGTTTAGGATGCCACTAAGTTTACTCAGTGTTTGCTAGTATAATGGTTAGTAACAATGAGTTTGAGTGTGCAATGCAGAGGTGCTGGAAATAGATTTGCACTAGTGGGACACTAATGGAAGTCCAACAGCCACTTTTAGGATGCCACTAAGTTTACTCAGTGTTTGCTAGTATAATGGCTTAGTAACAATGAGCTTGAGTGTGCAATGCAGAGGTGCTGCAAACAGCTTTGCACCAGTGGGACACTAATGGAAGTCCAACAGCCACTTTGAGGATGCCACTAAGTTTACTCAGTGTTTGCTAGTATAATGGCTTAGTAACAATGAGCTTGAGTGTGCAATGCAGAGGTGCTGCAAATAGATTTGCACTACTGGGACACTAATGGTAGTCCAACAGCCACTTTTAGGATGCCACTAAGTTTACTCAGTGTTTGCTAGTATAATGGCTTAGTAACAATGAGCTTGAGTGTGCAATGCAGTGGTGCTGCAAATAGCTTTGCACCAGTGGTACACTAATGGAAGTCCAACAGCCACTTTTAGGTAGCCACTAAGTTTATTCAGTGTTTGCTAGTATAATGGTTTAGTAACAATGAGCTTGAGTGTGCAATGCAGCGGTGCTGCAAATAGATTTGCACCAGTGGGACACTAATGGAAGTCCAACAGCCACTTTTAGGATGCCACTAAGTTTACTCAGTGTTTGCTAGTATAATGGCTTAGTAACAATGAGCTTGAGTGTGCAATGCAGAGGTGCTGCAAATAGATTTGCACTAGTTAGACACTAATGGAAGTCCAACAGCCACTTTTAGGATGCCACTAAGTTTACTCAGTGTTTGCTAGTATAATGGCTTAGTAACAATGAGCTTGAGTGTGCAATGCAGAGGTGCTGCAAATAGCTTTGCACTAGTGGGACACTAATGGAAGTCCAACAGCCACTTTTAGGATGCCACTAAGTTTACTCAGTGTTTGCTAGTATAATGGCTTAGTAACAATGAGCTTGAGTGTGCAATGCAGTGGTGCTGCAAATAGATTTGCACTAGTGGGACACTAATGGAAGTCCAACCGCCACTTTTAGGATGCCACTAAGTTTACTCAGTGTTTGCTAGTATATTGGCTTAGTAGCAATGAGTTTGAGTGTGCAATGCAGAGGTGCTGCAAATAGCTTTTCACCAGTGGAACACTAATGGAAGTCCAACAGCCACTTTCAGGATGCCACTAAGTTTACTCAGTGTTTGCTAGTATAATGCCTTAGTAACAATGAGCTTGAGTGTGCAATGCAGAGGTGCTGCAAATAGATTTGCACTAGTGGGACACTAATGGAAGTACAACAGTCACTTTTAGGATGCCACTAAGTTTACTCAGTGTTTGCTAGTATAATGGCTTAGTAACAATGAGTTTGAGTGTGCAATGCAGTGGTGCTGCAAACAGCTTTGCACCAGTGGGACACTAATGGAAGTCCAACAGCCACTTTTAGGATGCCACTAAGTTTACTCAGTGTTTGCTAGTATAATGGCTTAGTAACAATGAGCTTGAGTGTGCAATGCAGAGGTGCTGCAAATAGATTTGCACTAGTGGGACACTAATGGAAGTCCAACAGCCACTTGTAGGATGCCACTAAGTTTACTCAGTGTTTGCTAGTATATTGGCTTAGTAGCAATGAGTTTGAGTGTGCAATGCAGAGGTGCTGCAAATAGATTTGCACTAGTGGGACACTAATGGAAGTCCAACAGCCACGTTTAGGATGCCACTAAGTTTACTCAGTGTTTGCTAGTATAATGGCTTAGTAACAATGAGCTTCAGTGTGCAATGCAGAGGTGCTGCAAATAGATTTGCACCAGTGGGATACTAATGGAAGTCCAACAGCCACTTTTAGGATGCCACTAAGTTTACTCAGTATTTGCTAGTATAATGGCTTAGTAACAATGAGTTTGAGTGTGCAATGCAGTGGTGCTGCAAATAGCTTTGCACCAGTGGGACACTAATGGAAGTCCAACAGCCACTTTTAGGATGCCACTAAGTTTACTCAGTGTTTGCTCGTATAATGGCTTAGTAACAATGAGTTTGAGTGTGCAATACAGAGGTGCTGCAAACAGCTTTGCACCAGTGGGACACTAATGGAAGTCCAACAGCCACTTTTAGGATGCCACTAAGTTTACTCAGTGTTTGCTAGTATAATGGCTTAGTAACAATGAGCTTGAGTGTGCAATGCAGAGGTGCTGCAAATAGATTTGCACTAGTGGGACACTAATGGAAGTACAACAGCCACTTTTAGGATGCCACTAAGTTTACTCAGTGTTTGCTAGTATAATGGTTTAGTAACTATCAGTTTGAGTGTGCAATGCAGTGGTGCTGCAAATAGCTTTGCACCAGTGGGACACTAATGGAAGTCCAACAGCCACTTTTAGGATGCCACTAAGTTTACTCAGTGTTTGCTAGTATAATGGCTTAGTAACAATGAGCTTGAGTGTGCAATGCAGTGGTGCTGCAAATAGATTTGCACTAGTGGGACACTAATGGAAGTCCAACAGCCACTTTTAGGATGCCACTAAATTTACTCAGTGTTTGCTAGTATAATGGATTAGTAACAATGAGTTTGAGTGTACAATGCAGAGGTGCTGCAAATAGATTTGCACTAGTGGGACACTAATGGAAGTCCAACAGCCACTTTTAGGATGCCACTAAGTTTACTCAGTGTTTGCTAATATAATGGCTTAGTAACAATAAGCTTGAGTGTGCAATGCAGAGGTGCTGCAAACAGCTTTGCACCAGTGGGACACTAATGGAAGTCCAACAGCCACTTTTAGGATGCCACTTAGTTTACTCAGTGTTTGCTAGTATAATGGCTTAGTAACAATGAGCTTGAGTGTGCAATGCAGTGGTGCTGCAAATAGATTTGCACTAGTGGGACACTAATGGAAGTCCAACAGCCACTTTTAGGATGCCACTAAGTTTACTCAGTGCTTGCTAGTATATTGGCTTAGTAGCAATGAGTTTAAGTGTGCAATGCAGAGGTGCTGCAAATAGCTTTTCACCAGTGGGACACTAGTGGAAGTCCAACAGCCACTTTTAGGATGCCACTAAGTTTACTCAGTGTTTGCTAGTATAATGCCTTAGTAACAATGAGCTTGAGTGTGCAATGCACAGGTGCTGCAAATAGATTTGCACTAGTGAGACACTAATGGAAGTACAACAGTCACTTTTAGGATGCCACTAAGTTTACTCAGTGTTTGCTAGTATAATGGCTTAGTAACAATGAGTTTGAGTGTGCAATGCAGTGGTGCTGCAAACAGCTTTGCACCAGTGGGACACTAATGGAAGTCCAATAGCCACTTTTAGGATGCCACTACGTTTACTCAGTGTTTGCTAGTATAATGGCTTAGTAACAATGAGCTTGAGTGTGCAATGCAGAGGTGCTGCAAATAGATTTCCACTAGTGGGACACTAATGGAAGTCCAACAGCCACGTTTAGGATGCCACTACGTTTACTCTGTGTTTGCTAGTATATTGGCTTAGTAGCAATGAGTTTGAGTGTGCAATGCAGAGGTGCTGCAAATAGATTTGCACTATTTGGACACTAATGGACGTCCAACAGCCACGTTTAGAATGCCACTAAGTTTACTCAGTGTTTGCTAGTATAATGGCTTAGTAACAATGAGTTTGAGTGTGCAATGCAGAGATGCTGCAAATAGATTTGCACTAGTGGGACACTAATGGAAGTCCAACAGCCACTTTTAGGATGCCACTAAGTTTACTCAGTGTTTGCTAGTATAATGGCTTAGTAACAATGAGTTTGAGTGTGCAATGCAGAGATGCTGCAAATAGATTTGCACTAGTGGGACACTAATGGAAGTACAACAGCCACTTTTAGGATGCCACTAAGTTTACTCAGTGTTTGCTAGTATAATGGCTTAGTAACAATGAGTTTGAGTGTGCAATGCAGAGGTGCTGCAAATAGATTTGCACTAGTGGGACACTAATGGAAGTCCAACAGCCACTTTTAGGATGCCACTAAGTTTACTCAGTGTTTGCTAGTATAATGGCTTAGTAACAATGAGCTTGAGTGTGCAATGCAGAGGTGCTGCAAACAGCTTTGCACCAGTGGGACACTAATGGAAGTCCAACAGCCACTTTTAGGATGCCACTAAGTTTACTCAGTGTTTGCTAGTATAATGGCTTAGTAACAATGAGCTTGAGTGTGCAATGCAGAGGTGCTGCAAATAGATTTGCACTAGTGGGACACTAATGGAAGTACAACAGCCACTTTTAGGATGCCACTAAGTTTACTCAGTGTTTGCTAGTATAATGGCTTAGTAACAATGAGTTTGAGTGTGCAATGCAGTGGTGCTGCAAATAGATTTGCACTAGTGGGACACTAATGGAAGTCCAGCAGCCACTTTTAGGATGCCACTAAGTTTACTCAGTGTTTGCTAGTATAATGGCTTAGTAACAATGAGCTTGAGTGTGCAATGCAGAGGTGCTGCAAACAGCTTTGCACCAGTGGGACACTAATGGAAGTCCAACAGCCACTTTTAGAGTGCCACTAAGTTTACTCAGTGTTTGCTAGTATAATGGCTTAGTAACAATGAGCTTGAGTGTGCAATGCAGAGGTGCTGCAAATAGATTTGCACTACTGGGACACTAATGGTAGTCCAACAGCCACTTTTAGGATGCCACTAAGTTTACTCAGTGTTTGCTAGTATAATGGCTTAGTAACAATGAGCTTGAGTGTGCAATGCAGAGGTGCTGCAAATAGATTTGCACTAGTGGGACACTAATGGAAGTCCAACAGCCACTTTTAGGATGCCACTAAGTTTACTCAGTGTTTGCTAGTATAATGGCTTAGTAACAATGAGTTTGAGTGTGCAATGCAGTGGTGCTGCAAACAGCTTTGCACCAGTGGGACACTAATGGAAGTCCAATAGCCACTTTTAGGATGCCACTACGTTTACTCAGTGTTTGCTAGTATATTGGCTTAGTAGCAATGAGTTTGAGTGTGCAATGCAGAGGTGCTTCAAATAGATTTGCACTAGTGGGACACTAATGGAAGTCCAACAGCCACGTTTAGGATGCCACTACGTTTACTCAGTGTTTGCTAGTATTTTGGCTTAGTAGCAATGAGTTTGAGTGTGCAATGCAGAGGTGCTGCAAATAGATTTGCACTAGTGGGACACTAATGGAAGTCCAACAGCCACGTTTAGGATGCCACTAAGTTTACTCAGTGTTTGCTAGTATAATGGCTTAGTAACAATGAGTTTGAGTGTGCAATGCAGTGGTGCTGCAAATAGCTTTGCACCAGTGGGACACTAATGGAAGTCCAACAGCCACCTTTAGGATGCCACTAAGTTTACTCAGTGTTTGCTAGTATAATGGCTTAGTAACAATGAGTTTGAGTGTGCAATGCAGAGGTGCTGGAAATAGATTTGCACTAGTGGGACACTAATGGAAGTCCATCAGCCACTTTTAGGATGCCACTAAGTTTACTCAGTGTTTGCTAGTATAATGGCTTAGTAACAATGAGCTTGAGTGTGCAATGCAGAGGTGCTGCAAACAGCTTTGCACCAGTGGGACACTAATGGAAGTCCAACAGCCACTTTGAGGATGCCACTAAGTTTACTCAGTGTTTGCTAGTATAATGGCTTAGTAACAATGAGCTTGAGTGTGCAATGCAGAGGTGCTGCAAATAGATTTGCACTACTGGGACACTAATGGTAGTCCAACAGCCACTTTTAGGATGCCACTAAGTTTACTCAGTGTTTGCTAGTATAATGGCTTAGTAACAATGAGCTTGAGTGTGCAATGCAGAGGTGCTGCAAATAGATTTGCACTAGTGGGACACTAATGGAAGTCCAACAGCCACTTTTAGGATGCCACTAAGTTTACTCAGTGTTTGCTAGTATAATGGCTTAGTAACAATGAGTTTGAGTGTGCAATGCAGTGGTGCTGCAAACAGCTTTGCACCAGTGGGACACTAATGGAAGTCCAATAGCCACTTTTAGGATGCCACTACGTTTACTCAGTGTTTGCTAGTATATTGGCTTAGTAGCAATGAGTTTGAGTGTGCAATGCAGAGGTGCTTCAAATAGATTTGCACTAGTGGGACACGAATGGAAGTCCAACAGCCACGTTTAGGATGCCACTACGTTTACTCAGTGTTTGCTAGTATATTGGCTTAGTAGCAATGAGTTTGAGTGTGCAATGCAGAGGTGCTGCAAATAGATTTGCACTAGTGGGACACTAATGGAAGTCCAACAGCCACGTTTAGGATGCCACTAAGTTTACTCAGTGTTTGCTAGTATAATGGCTTAGTAACAATGAGTTTGAGTGTGCAATGCAGTGGTGCTGCAAATAGCTTTGCACCAGTGGGACACTAATGGAAGTCCAACAGCCACCTTTAGGATGCCACTAAGTTTACTCAGTGTTTGCTAGTATAATGGCTTAGTAACAATGAGTTTGAGTGTGCAATGCAGAGGTGCTGGAAATAGATTTGCACTAGTGAGACACTAATGGAAGTCCAACAGCCACTTTTAGGATGCCACTAAGTTTACTCAGTGTTTGCTAGTATAATGGCTTAGTAACAATGAGCTTGAGTGTGCAATGCAGAGGTGCTGCAAACAGCTTTGCACCAGTGGGACACTAATGGAAGTCCAACAGCCACTTTGAGGATGCCACTAAGTTTACTCAGTGTTTGCTAGTATAATGGCTTAGTAACAATGAGCTTGAGTGTGCAATGCAGTGGTGCTGCAAATAGATTTGCACTAGTGGGACACTAATGGAAGTCCAACAGCCACTTTTAGGATGCCACTAAGTTTACTCAGTGTTTGCTAGTATAATGACTTAGTAACAATGAGTTTGAGTGTGCAATGCAGAGGTGCTGCAAATAGATTTGCACTAGTGGGACACTAATGGAAGTCCAACAGCCACTTTTAGGATGCCACTAAGTTTACTCAGTGTTTGCTAGTATAATGACTTAGTAACAATGAGCTTGAGTGTGCAATGCAGAGGTGCTGCAAACAGCTTTGCACCAGTGGGACACTAATGGAAGTCCAACAGCCACTTTTAGGATGCCACTAAGTTTACTCAGTGTTTGCTAGTATAATGGCTTAGTAACAATGAGCTTGAGTGTGCAATGCAGAGGTGCTGCAAATAGATTTGCACTAGTGGGACACTAATGGAAGTCCAACAGCCACTTTTAGGATGCCACTAAGTTTACTCAGTGTTTGCTAGTATAATGGCTTAGTAACAATGAGTTTGAGTGTGCAATGCAGTGGTGCTGCAAATAGATTTGCACTAGTGGGACACTAATGGAAGTCCAACAGCCACTTTTAGGATGCCAATAAGTTTACTCAGTGTTTGCTAGTATAATGGCTTAGTAACAATGAGCTTGAGTGTGCAAAGGGCAGGAGGGTACAGTGTCAGGGTTGTGGGTCAGTGTACAGGAAAGTAAGCCTCACTTTCTATCCCTCCTAATGGGGAAATGCAGCGAGTAAGTCCCTGACCTTAGCTACACAGACGCTGTTATCTTCTGTAGCTGTTAAAATCTGTTTCCATGGAGCTGACTGTCACCTATGGCTCTGAGCCTGCTGTTATTAGCCCTTACAAGGGCTAATAGAAACGTCTATCCCTATTCTGTATAGCGCTGCTTTGTGTAGAGCATACACAGCAGTATCGGAGACAGGAGCTACATCAGCGGTGACTGACACCCAGACGCAGAAGAGATAATGGCGTCCGGACGGGAAGATACCCATTTTTATAATGCAGGGACATGTGACATGGACATCCTATCACACATGCCGTTGCTTCTCTGGCTAAAAGTCCACTTAGCTGTGTGTGTTTCTGGGATTGGCTGACATGCTTGCCCGTCCCACTACACGCGCGCGCTTAGGGAAGGAAGACAAGGAAAAAAAAATGTCGATCGCCATTATCCCAGCAGCAGTGATCTGAATGCGCTGTTCCCGCACACTATACGCTGAAATTTCATAATAGTGTGAGTCACAGAGTGACTTACAGAATTACAGCGGAAAGCCAGCTAGTAATTAGCTTGGCTTTTTGCTGCTAGAACCATTCTCGAGCGTAACTAGAACTATCGAGCTTTAGAACAGCTCCCAAAATCACTCGAACCGCGAACTGGAGAACCACGAACCACGAACCGCGCTCAACTCTACTCAACATACAAAGGAGGAGGGGCCGGATAATCAAAGACATGGAGCAGAAGATCAATTGAACAGTCCAACCCCTGTGCACGAAACCTAAAATAGCAAAAAACTTGAAATTCTGATTAAATTAGAACAGCAAAGAGAATTTCTTACCCAATGGTATCAATGTAATAAGTATTAGAGCTCCATTATAGCCATTTCTTTACATTATACTACAAAAGCCTGCTCGAAAGTTCTCTTTATGGCCAAAATTGGTTCCATCACTAATGGATTAACTTGTTATGATTGATGATTGCAACAAGACCAAGCGTGCTATTTCTCCAAAATTAGAACAGAAGAAGAATTTGGTTACTACAAACTAAATGCAAATGAACTTAGTATTATGCAAATTTGGAAAAATATAAATGATATGTAAATGATTGTAATAGTTATAGTTGCATATTTTTAGTGAAACGTCTTTCTGTACAGTTTAATTAAATTTTAACACTACAGCTTGCACATGCTGTACGTGATTATTTTCTGTTTGGCTTTATGCTTTTGTCGTTAATGTTTTTGGCCTTATTTTTACAGAAAAGTCCTGAAAATTTTAATTAAGACATAAGATTTCATAAAAATGTTAAAAAAAATCTATGCAATTAGCAACAGTAAATGTTATAAATAATTGAAGAATATTCTTTGCACCTATTTTCCAGCATTAGTTATTCAACTAGGAATCACAAGTACCAATAAAAGTTAATTAGTTTATATTTATGGATCTGAGTTTATATTTATGCATCTCCTTTGGCTGTGAAATATATACTTATCAGGAATTTGATCAAAATTTGCTTTTCATTTAAAACTCCAACAAAAGTTAGTCAAAGTTATAGTTGATATAAAGGCTTCAGCAATGAAAATGCACCACCAAGAAGGACAAGCAGGAAGATCATGGAAATGTAGTGTCACTAAGTTCTGCAAATGATCACATTTTTAAACATAGCTCCAATTTGTAGAATGTCAGAAGGGCATAAAACCTAAATACAAGCAAAATGTTTTAGCTACATGAAATCTCAAAAATTAGGACATTGGCTTAAAAATACAGCAGATCACAATGTGCAAAGGTCAAGAAGATGTCAGCACTGTTCGACGTTGCATGTTCTAGTAGTTTTGACAACAATGACAAACTGGATTGACACCAAGAGGTGCATAGAGGCAATTCTCCATTCTGTACTGGAAGTGGCATTGTACATCATATACCAAATCTAAAGGCCCAGTCTCACACAACGACTTACCAGCGATCCCGAAAAACGATGCGACCTGATAGGGATCTCTGGTAAGTCACTGGGAGGTTGCTGGTGAGATGTCACACAGTCAGGCCTTACCAATGATGCAGGAACAATACAGGTCGCAGTAGCAACCTGTATAATGATCTCAGCAGTCACTGTGACTCTGTCACACAGTGTCAAACACAGCGATGTGTCCTGCCCAGCAGGACATCGCCTTTGAAGAAAATGGCCTGGACCATTCTGCAATGACTAGAGATCTCACAGCAGGGGCCTGATCGCTGGTAGGTGTCACACATAACAAGATCGCTAACGGGGTCGCTACTGCGTCACAGAAACCGTGACTCAGCTGTGATCTCACTAGCAATCTCATTATGTGTGACGTTACCTTAAGGGATCAAACATTATCTAAACAAACTATCTAAAAGTGTATACATGACATTGAGCTATCAGCCAAACATCCAGATACAGGTTTTCTATTGTTCTCATGCTACTGCTATCAAGGTGCAGTGCAAGGCAGTAATGGATCCTCTTCAGCAATGGGGAAGTTCTTCCTTTTGTCTTGGACATAATGATGCCTGAAGATTAGTTTGGAGACTATGTGGTTAATGCTATGAAGAGGTCTTCAAGAGGGAATGGCATAATGTATGGTAGCCAGACACCTCTAGTTTTCATTTAAGGTACACTAATGGCACACCATTACATTGATTTGGTGTCAAACCACTGTCATGGCCATCATTTTTCCAAAGTGTCCCAGGAGCCATTTTTCAACATAACAACACCAGGCTACATGTTGCTTGTGCTACTGTGAGTAGACTACTTGGCTTAAACATGCCTCCATGGCCAGCATTGTCTCTAGACTTGTCTTCCATAAAGCACATTTGGGATGTCATTCGAGGATAATTGCAACGGTAATTGCCAGCAGTGGGTCTTGATGATTTGTGTGCAAAAGTGCAGTCAGCATGGCAGAACATTCCTTAGACAACCATTAGTAACCTCATTGACAGCATGCCTAAACGTGTAAGTGCATGTATCTCTGTACATGATCCTCTTATGTGATTCAAAATAAATCAAGATATTTTTTTTTTTTTAAATTCAATTTTTGTATCATTTGCATACCATTCACGTCTTTTCATTATTTATGTATCATTAACATGCATTTCAATCCTGTGATCTGGTGGTGTAATTTCAATGTTGAGGTGTATGTATATTCACATAAAATCTTTCCTATATTTGGCATAACACCATTGTTACAATGGGATTCATTGGTTATGTTGTGTGTTCAATGAAAAATATCCTATTCTGGATGTAACAAGTAATCTATTTCCTTTCTCACCCTCAAATTTCCTTGGTGGATACTATACTTTGCCTAACCTCTCAATTTGTGCAGACATCTTTGAGTTTTTACATTTACTATAACTGCTACCCTAGTAGTTACACCTATTACCCCGTGTACACTGCAACTCCTATTATGGCAGTGTTGCATTTACAAATGTCGGCATGCTAATGTTAGATGTCTATTGAATAGAACATGCACAATGAGTTAGCACTGTTAATAATGTATAATTAATCTTATTAATCAAATTTCTATACAGTGCAGAGTTTCCCTGATTGAAGCAAAAGAATATTTTTGAGGGACCACCTTCCAAGTGCTTGCCCTTTGCTTAGTTGGACATAATATAATTTATTGAATAACCCAGAAAACTAGATGACAATCATTTAAGGCAGGGGTTGGGAACCTATGGTTCGCAAGCCAGATGTGGCTCTTTTGATGGCCACATCTGGCTAGCAGCCAAATCTTCCGGTTTGTAAGACGCACTTGTTTCTGCCCAAAACTGGGGAAAAAATGGGGGTGCATCTTACAAACCGCATATGGCTTACTAGGGTGGCAGTGGTGGTGCAGGGTCTGAGATGAACTTTTGTTATTGACCAAATACTTATTTTCCACCATAATTTGCAAAAAAATCTTGCCAAATCAGACAAGGTGATTTTTTGGATTTGGTTTCTCAATTTGTCTCTCATAGTTGTGGTCTACCTAATATCTCAATTACAGGCCGACCTCATCTTTTTAAGAGGGAGAACTTGCACAATTGGTGGCTGACTAAATACTTTTTTTCCCCACTGTATATGCTGGGACGTTTTTCACACACAGACTCTGTCAGTGAAACAAATCAGTCACCTGCAGTGCCACACTGAATAACATTGGTTCAAGTACTGTCTGTTTTTTTCACAGATAGGACGCGGCCTAAAAATATGGTTCTGTAAACAAGCCCTAATATTTTATGGGGCTGTATTTTTTTTAGCTGACAATTTATCCATGCAAAAATCATGGAGAACTGTCCGTTGACACAAATCTACGGGTGAGTAAAAATCACGGACAGCACACAGATGGTATCAGCATGCTATCTGTGATTAACAATGTAAAGGCTAAGAAAAGTTTTGTTGTTCATTTTTTTACTAGAACTAGATGGACCTAGATGGACCTAGGTCTTTTTTCAACCTAAGTAACTATGTAATCCATACATGGAAATCATTGATGGTAAAAACTGACATATTAACCGAAAACTGAGGAGACATATCCAAAACACTGATGACACGAGGATTATTTGTTTGCATATGTGAACAAGCACAGATATCTGAATGAGACCTTAGATGAATTTGGTTGTAATGGATGGTAATGCGTCGCATGTTTGTGCAGTCCAGGACACACAGGTACCAGGAGTTGCAGTTTATTACCTACGCATGGTTATTTCCTGATGAAGAGGTTGGACGACCTTGAAACTTGTAGATAATAAACCCCAACTCCTAGTACACATATGCCCTGGATCTTTCTTAGCAGATAATTTACAGCAGCACAGGAACAAGCCACACATCCCTCCATTACAGCTCTTTTTGGTTTTATCAACTGTGGACCTGAAGCAGAAATTGTTGCGTGGTATGCAACTGAAATAGATGAGCAAATTCCCCCAGTTTTGCAACACCTGGTTTTATCAGTTTAAACCCTATTGCACTTTTTTTTGGCTCCCTAGATCCTGGTTTATATAAATTTTGAGCACACTTTTGGTAAAATGAGTACTGCACTAAGTTGTGAACTATTGAACAAAAAAGCAGGCAGCTAAATGTCACAAGTACTGTATTATCACAATTTTATTGCAGGAACAGAATGCTTGCCTCTTTGTAGACATAAGATGTTTCTACAAATGTCAGCCTGTATTCTTTAGATAATTTACTCGGATGTTCCTATGATCACAGAAATAGGTTTTTCAATTTGTGTTGATTAATACATCAAGTTTATGGAAAGACTTACTATTTACAGTGTTGACCCTTATTACCGTATTTTTTGGACTATCAGACGCACCGGACCATAAAACGCACTCTAGTTTTAGAGGAGGAAAATAGGAAAATTAAATTTTAAGCAAAAAATATAGTCATGACACACTGTTATGGGGCGAGGATCTGCTGCTGACACTGTTATGGAGGTAATGTCCCCAAATTCTCTACTAAGGTACCCCATCCTGGTAATGATCCTCTTGCCTTGTATATGATCTATGATCCCCATCCTTGTATATATATGTCCACCATCCTGGTATGTGCCCTCATCCAGGTACCATATATGACCCCATCCAGGTATATGCCCACATCCTGATATGTGCCCCAATCCTGCTTTATACCCCCATCTTGGTATATGGCCCGCATCCTGTGGTACACAAAAAAATAAACGTTTAAACTCACCTTTCCTCGCTCCACGTAGCATCGCTCGTCTTCGTGTCTGTACCAGCAGCAGCGCCGCTGACCTGTGTGGAGCTTTCCACACACATCAGCGGGCCGGCAGACAGGAGGACATCAATGCTGCAGGGATCGGTGGCTAGTGAGTTTACTTATTCACTGCCCCCCGCACTGATGATGATGCACGGAGGGCAGTGAATATAGCCACACATGATCACTCCAGGCTGTAGGAGCCAGGGATAATCACGCGGGCCGGCTGTTAACTATGCGCGCATCCCCCGCCCATCATCCTGCCCACCTGTCAGCACCGGTTTCAGCGCTGAGAGATACACTGCATATGAAAAGAGGCTAATGAGCGTGCCCACGTGATCACTGTAGGGGTTGTTACAGCCTGCTCATGCAACCAATGACCCGCTCCACCGCAGCACCCTAATTGCCCATACATACATACATTCGGACACTATAACACATCACTTTCCACCAACATTTGAGGGGAAAAAAGTGCATCTTATACTGCGAAAAATACGGTATTCAATACTTCTGCAATTCACCCTGGCATACTAGATTACGGTTCCTGGGCCAAATCCTGACTGCCAAAAACCCATTCTTGCCAATCAGTAATTGGAGTTGGAAAATGTCAATATTCTTTCATCTTTAAGGCATTTACTGTCTAGCCACGCAATGATCTTCCATGCATGTGATAGAGCATTTTCCTGCATAAAAATCATGGTTTTCTAGTAAGCTGCAAACTTTTTTTTCTACCACGGCTTCAAGCAAGTGGCTTCTAAATGCTGGAAGGAGATTTGGTCCAAGCACTCATCCCTAATAATACCATCCCATTGCAGTACCTCACCTCCACCTTGCTGGCGTCTGGGTCGAAGTAGAAGTTTATGCCAATTACTGATCCAGCGTCAGGTTGATTGATCCGGTCCATCAAGAGTCACTGTCATCAGTCAATAAAACCTTTGAAAAATCAGTTTTCAGATATTTCTTGGCCCAGTCTTGACATTTAACCTTCTGTGCCTTCTTCAGTGATGGTCTGTTTCAGCACTGAACACCTTGTGCTCCTTGACACTCCAGGGAGGTTGCAGTTCTGGAATATGACAGCACTGGAAGATAATGGGTTCCTTGTAGCTTACTGTTTGATTCTTCTCATATCTTTAGCAGTCAATGTGCCTATTTTTTCTCGTTTTTTTGTGACCATGTTGACTACTTGCAACAAAATTTTTGATTATTCTGTGAAAAAGACCCAACATTTTAACAATTTAAAAAGTGTTGCACTTCTCTGTAAGACTTGTAAAAATGTTTGTTTTTTTCTTTTTGCCCATTCTGCCTGAGAAAAATACTCATCAAAATGACATAGTCAAAATACTCCCTTGCCTAATTGTGCAGACATTGTACTGATTCTTTGCATACACTTGAAGTATCTGTCAACAGAAGTTTAATAACTAATGAAATACTTCTAATTGTATTTCAGCAACCATAGAAACATATGACTAAAGGATCTGACAACACGGAAACACCAAGCATTGACACCAATTTTGTTTTTCACAGTCTCAACAATTTTGGCCTTGACTGTAGGTTCATCACTAAAGGAAATCCTGCTCATTAAAGGGGCATTCCCACAATCGCAAGTTATCCCCTATCCACAGCATAGGATATAACTTTTGATTGTGGGAATGTTCCTTTTTTAGAAAAGAGATTACAAAATATGCAACATAGAATGTTTAATGTTGAAATTCAACAGGCCGGTGAATACTGCAAGTGATTTACCTTAAAAGTGCAGTTTGGTAGCAGTGATGTGCCATCTCCTAAATGACTTTCTAGATGACCTCCTAGTAAGTGTGACAGATGCAGACTTTACGCTCACAAATATCCCCTGCTCAAGATGTCCATCAGGCAATCAGTGTTCCAGTACAGATTTGTCTAGCTCAACATGTGCTTGTCATGGACCACTGAACGCACAAGGTTTCCCATCTCGTAGGGGGTAAGCTAACTACATCCTAGACAGAAAACAATTCTATTTACTCCCACCTTAGAAGGGATGTTTCACTATATCACAATGGCACTTGTGTTGGGGGCAGGAGATGTCCACCTAGCATCATCATTTCTCCTGACCATCACCTGCTGTGAAATGTTCATGCATTTATCGTGAGGAGCTTAAATAGGAAGGATTTTTACTGTTACGGATAACAATTGACTGAGCCACATGGGCTGTTAAATATGTATCAACATTGTGATATTATATTTTATATTTTTCAGCATGTAAAATAAAATTGCCACTTTTTCTCAATATTCTAATCAATAAGTGATAATACATACTAAATATTTTCTATTTTTATATTTTCCAGCTTTGATTTAGTAAGACCATGTAGCAAAACGCCCCAAAATAAAAAATAACCTTTTTATGAAGAAATTGACATGACGAGTCGACACAATAATTAAATCCACATTTGTCAGTTGCAGACTGTGTAGTAGGGGTGGATTTCGATATGTATCACCAGTTTTTATGCAACACATGTATTTATGCAACTTTTTCTAAGGTACAGTTTGTGAACTTATTCAATACTTATTAATACTGCACTACTGCTAACTCTGGGTCACATACCGTACCTTTTGCTGTAGTATGAGTAAAAACACTTACAGTCATATGAAAAAGTTTGGGCACCCCTATTAATGTTAACCTTTTTTCTTTATAACAATTTGGGTTTTTGCAACAGCTATTTCAGTTTCATATATCTAATAACTGATGGACTGAGTAATATTTCTGGATTGAAATGAGGTTTATTGTACTAACAGAAAATGTGCAATCCGCATTTAAACAAAATTTGACCGGTGCAAAAGTATGGGCACCTCAACATAAAAGTGACATTAATATTTTGTAGATCCTCCTTTTGCAAAAATAACAGCCTCTAGTCGCTTCTTGTAGCTTTAAATGAGTTCCTGGATCCTGGATGAAGGTATATTTGACCATTCCTGTTTACAAAACAATTCCAGTTCAGTTAAGTTTGATGGTCGCCGAGCATGGACAGCACGCTTCAAATCATCCCACAGATTTTCAATGATATTCAGGTCTGGGGACTGGGATGGCCATTCCAGAACATTGTAATTGTTCCTCTGCATGAATACCTGAGTAGATTTGGAGCGGTGTTTTGGATCATTGTCTTGCTGAAATATCCATCCCCTGCGTAACTTCAACTTCGTCACTGATTCTTGCACATTATTGTCAAGAATCTGTTGATACTGAGTTGAATCCATGCGACCCTCAACTTTAACAAGATTCCCGGTGCCGGCATTCGCCACACAGCCCCAAAGCATGATGGAACCTCCACCAAATTTTACTGTGGGTAGCAAGTGCTTTTCTTGGAATGCCTTGTTTTTTTGCCTCCATGCATAACGCCTTTTTGTATGAGCAAACAACTCAATCTTTGTTTCATCAGTCCATAGGACCTTCTTCCAAAATGTAACTGGCTTGTCCAAATGTGCTTTTGCATACCTCAGGCGACTCTGTGGCGTGCTTGCAGAAACGGCTTCTTTTGCATCACTCTCCCATACAGCTTCTCCTTGTGCAACGTGCGCTGTATTGTTGACTGATGCACATTGACACCATCTGCAGCAAGATGAAGCTGCAGGTCTTTGGAGGTGGTCTGTGGATTGTCCTTGACTGTTCTCATCATTCTTCTTCTCTGCCTTTCTGATATTTTTCTTGGCCTGCCACTTATGGGGTTAACAAGAACTGTACCTGTGTTCTTCCATTTCCTTACTATGTTCCTCACAGTGGAAACTGACAGTTTAAATCTCTGAAACAACTTTTTGTATCCTTCCCCTGAACAACTATGTTGAATAATCTTTGTTTTCAGATCATTTGAGAGTTGTTTTGAGGAGCTCATGATGCCACTCTTCATAGGAGATTCAAATAGGAGAACAACTTGCAAATGGCCACCTTAAATACCTTTTCTCATGATTGGATACACCTGCCTATGAAGTTCAAAGCTCAATGAGGTTACAAAACCAATTTAGTGCTTTAGTAAGTCAGTAAAAAGTAGTTAGGAGTGTTCAAATCAAGAAATTGATATAAAATATTAATGTCACTCTTATGTTGAGGTGCCCATACTTTTGCACTGGTCAAATTTTGTTTATATGCGGATTGCACATTTTCTGTTAGTACAATAAACCTTATTTCAATCCAGAAATATTACTCAGTCCATCAGTTATTAGATATATGAAACTGAAATAGCTGTTGCAAAAACCAAAGTTGTTATAAAGAAAAAAGGTTAACATTAATAGGAGTGCCCAAACTTTTTCATATGACTGTATTACTTATATATCACTTATTACTTGCTGCAGCTCTACTAGTCCTTTCAGTGACCAGCCTGATCCTCAATATTAATGAGCTGCATCTATCCTCTCCCCCAACACTGATTGGCAGCTTTCTGTATATTCAAAGTATACATAGAAAGCTGACAATCAATGGCACAGGGGGGTTAGATATAGCTCAGCTGGAAGAGCTATAGAAGATAGAAAAATAAGTTATTTTATCAAAACCATAGTAAGAAGTCCAGTAAGTGACACAGAGCTTACACAAGGCCATACTACCCACCTATCAATTCTGGTACAAATCAGATGGACCAGTATTGGCAGGAGGCCATGTGACGTCCTGGTGTATCAGGTCGTCACAGGGTATTGTGCAATCTGCCATTCTGTGCAATATCCACCTCCTCCTTGGTTACGGGTCCCTAACCAAATGGTGTTGCCAAAGACCAGCTAATCAAAATCCTAGGAGCACTCTGCACCACACCCACCAGACACACCAGTGGACGGCCTGAGTGGAATAGTGTCGACCCCCAACCTGGGCTCTTATATACAGCAGTTTGAATGCTGTATATAAGTGCCCGGTGGTGGTGGCCGCAGCTTATAGCCAAAAAAAGTGGTAACAGGTTCCCTTTAAGTCTGCTGACTAAAAGACGTCAGGAAAATGCAGGGGAAATAAAGTGGCACAATAACAACACTTCAATGTGACATCTACGAAAGAAAAGGACATAACATCACATTATAGCAGTAGATAAGGTAAGGTGCAAAAAGGGCATAAACACTATATGGAGGCCTCGAAGAGGCATTATTACCAATCATAAACTAGTGTGTTCGCCACTGCTCGATACTCGATAGAGCTTCAGGGTACTCGGGTACTCGAGTACACTTAGTGCTCATCCTAGTATGATGAGTGCTTGAATATGTCATATGTCATTCGTGAAACATCCAACACAAAGCACTAGCTCCCTTCAGTTAAGGATGGGGGCTAGTACCCCAATGATAGCGGCTTGTAGTCTCTGAATGAATCTCACTGGGGCTGAAAACAATGTATTCAGATGTCGTCATGTTATTTTTTAAACTGCCCTCCCTCGGAAATGCTCTGGATATGGCTGGCTGTATGTGGGAAAAGAGGCGAACTGCCCATTCATTGACTTCCATTATACTTAAGGCCGCTTTACACGCTGCGATATCGTTACCGATATCTCTAGCGTGCGTACCCGCCTCCATCGGTTGTGCGACACAGGCAAATCGCTGCCCGTGGCGCACAACATCGCGCGGACCTGTCACACTACTTACCTGTCTAGCGACGTCGCTGTGACCGGTGAACCACCTCCTTTCTAAGGGGGCAGTTCGTTTGGCATCACAGCGACGTCACTAAGCGGCCGCCCAATCAAAGCGGAGGGGCGGAGATGAGCGGGACAAACATCCCGCCCACCTCCTTACGTCCTCATTTCGGGCGGGACACAGGAAAGGTGAGGTTCCTCGTTCCTGCGGTGTCACACGTAGCGATGTGTGCTGCCACAGGAATGACGAACTACATCGTTACTGCAGCAGCAACGATAATTGATCTTAGGGAGGGATGTCACCGATTAGCGATTTTGAACATTTTTGCAACGATTCAAAATAGCTAATAGGTGTAACACGCAACGACATCACTAACGAGGCCAGATGTGCGTCACAAAATCCGTGACCCCAACGAGATCGCTTTAGCGATGTCGTAGCGTGTAAAGCGACCTTTTCTCAAATCGAGTATGTCAGAGCGTCCAACCTTCTCGACTTGAATAAAGAGCACTCAAGCACTTTTGTGCTCGCTCATCACTAATTATAACTATGTGGAGGTATAAAGGGGGTGCTATAATTGTATGGAGGTGGAGACAGGAAATTACTGTATGGAGGAAAAAAGGGGGCAATATTACTACATGGAAGCATTAAGGGGCAGTGTTATTGTGTGGGAGAATAGAGGTGGCGCAATTACTAAATAGAGGCAAAGTGGGGGCAGTATTTAAGGCTATGTGCACACTTTGCGTCCAATTCTGCAGCGTGTAAGTCACTGCATGTGCATCTCAGAATGCAGCCGGAAAAGCTGCATTCTGAGACGCATTCGGCAGAATGCAACGTGCGCACATTCCAGGAGAATTCATGCGTTCTGGATGCTTTCTCTGCCATAGATAGAGTGGGAAAAGCATCCAGAACGCACATTTTTCACAGTGCGGTCCCACTCGGCTCTACTGCATCCCCATAGACTTGCAGCAGAGCCGAGTGGGACCGCACTGTCAAAAAGAGCATGGCTGGCTGCGACACAGTGCCGCGCGATCAGAATGAACTCAGATGAACTTCACCCGACTTCATTGTGATTGCGCGACTACATCAGAAGCTGACAGGAGCGGCAGTAGAACACTGCCGCTCCTGTCAGCTCCATGCAGCAACTGAAGTGAGTAGCACAATCAGCTGTGCTGTCACTGTGGTTACTCGTGGCCACCGCTCTCAGGTGGAGGACTGCAGCTGTGGCCGCGAGTAACCTGAGTTACTGAGTATGCCGCGGCTTGATTTGCGGTCACACGTGAAGGACTCACCTGTGATCGCAAATCCCCTGAGTGACTGCATTGAGCCATCAGCTGTGCTTTCACTCATTTACTCGCGGCCACAGCTGCAGTTCTCCACCTGAGAGTGGTGGCCGCGAGTAACCACAGTGACAGCACAGCTGATCGCGCTACTCACTTCAGTTGCTGCATGGAGCTGACAGGAGCGGCGGTGTTCTACTGCCGCTCCTGTCAGCTTCCGATGTAGCAGAGCTGAAAGCGTCGTGGGACCTTGCGTGGATTACGTCGGACCTGGAGGTTTTTTTGAGGAGTTATTAAAGTGGTGAAAGAGGGTGTTTTTTGTCTATCATTCCAAATAAAGAATTTTTTGAATGTGTGTTTATTTTCTTTAACTTACAGGTTAATCATGTAAGGTATCTCAGGGAGACGCCTGCCATGATTAACCTAGGACTTAGTGGAAGCTATGGGCTGCTGCCATTAACTCCTTATTACTCCGATTGCCACCGCACCAGGGCATTTCGGGATGAGCCGAGTAAAGTCCCGGGACTGTCGCATCTAATGGATGCGGCAATTCCGGGCGGCTGCTGGCTGATATTGTTAGGCTGGGGGGCTACCCATAACGTGGGGCTCCCCACCCTGAGAATACCAGCCTTCAGCCGTGTGGCTTTACCCTGGCTGGTATCCAAATTGGGGGGACCGCACGTCGTTTTTTTTTCAATTATTTATTTATTTTTTTTACTACTCGATATAGACACGCCCACCGGCGGCTGTGATTTGTTGCAGTGAGACAGCTGTCACTCAGCATGGGGGCGTGTCTGACTGCAACCAATCATAGGCGCCGGAGGGCGGGGGAAGCAGAGAATACGTAATGGATTAATGAGCGGCCAGCATTTTCAAAAGAGAAGAAGCCGCCACAGTGTGAACGCCGTGCAGCGCCGTACCGGTGATCGTGGATCAATGAGTATGAGAGGGGGTGGAAGGGAGGGACAGACATGGACAGAGAGAGAGATAGAGACATAGAGATAGAGAGAGACCGACCGACAGACCGCCCGACAGACCGACCGACAGAGAGAGAAAGACGAAAGACCTGCCTTTGTTATGTTAAAAAAAACATGTGGATCGTAACAATAATGCAATGCAAGCACACTGCTTCACATTTTGGCAGCGATTTTCTACAACTCTATGATTTTATTGGGTGTAGAACGCAGCCAAAATGGCAAAAACAATTGACATGTTGCTTCTTCAAACGCATGGGTTTTTGACAATTTTTTGACAATCAAAACGCTGAGTTTCAAAAAGCATTGTACGCACATATTTTGCATGATTCTCATAGGAACACATGCATTTTGTCAATGACACAGTGCAGTTGTAAACGCAGCCAAAACGCAGAAAAAAACGCAAGGTGCGCACATAGCCTAAGAGGTGGTACTATTAATATTTAAAGACACAAAAGATGACATTGTTACTATTTAGAGACACAAAGGGGGCAGTATTATTACTTGAAAGCAAAGAGGGACCATTATTATTATTATTATATAGATGGGACACTGTTACAATTTTGAGGCACAGAGGAGTAGTATTATTGTGCAGAGGCACAATTACTATATGGAATCACCGATGGAGCATTGTTACTATGTGGAGGCACCAGGGCAAGTTTTAGGCAAATTTGGCGAAATTCAAAGTGAGGCCCCAATTCTGTAATGACATCAATGACATTAACAGTCAAATAATAGAAAACATTAGCAAAATTGCTGACGTTTTGGAAGAATAAAAAGCAATAAATAAGAAGTCCTGTATGTCCCCCAAACTACCCTGCTAAAATTCCCTCTGGCTTCAATGCCGATTTTCTTTTGGATTCTGCTGCTGGTCATTATTCACTTTGAAGCAATAACAGAAGGTGCAGCCACAAGATCACTTCAGCCAAGTGCCAAGACTGCCAAAGACTAATGGAGCATCAGTGCCGAAGCTGTGGGGGATTTATAATTTTTATGCTAGTTTGTGCTAACCAATGAGACACTGTGCTAACCAGTGAGCACGGGGGCTCAATGGTTAGCACTGTGGTCTTGCAACGCTGGGGTCCTGGTTTCAAATCCCACGAAGGACAACATCTGCAAGGAGTCTGTATGTTCTTCTTGTGTTTGCGTGGGTTTCCTCCCACACTCCAAAGACATACTAATAGGAAATTTAGATTGTGAGCCCCAATGGGCACAGTGTTGCCAATGTATGTAAAGCGCTGTGGAATTAATAGTGCTATACAGTGGCGTACCGTCAATAGAGGCAGACCAAGCCACTGCTATGGGGCCCGTGAGCTGGAGGCAGGTGGGGGGGCCCGCAGCTGACAGCCCAGGCCCCCCCCCTTTCATCCCTCAGCTCACCGGGCCCCAGTGGGCGGGGCCGACATCAGGGCAATGAGGGGGCCCGAGTCGCTCATAGAGAGCTGCCGTCTCTCCTACTCTGTACTGATCTATGTGATCGGTGCAGGACAGGAAATGTACTACAGAGGCTGTGGTGAAGGACTTGTCATCTAACTAATCATGTGCCTGATCACATGACCAGTGAACATGCAGGTCCTGTTGTTCAGCTGCTGCAGCCTCCGTGCAAGTCCCCGTGGTTTCTCTCCTGCTCTTCACTGATCAGAACTGCAAGATGAGGTAATGTCTAGTGTGTGTAACTGTGCATGTAGTCTCTCTGGATGTCTCTGTCTCCTTCCCTGCCACAATATCTCTTTCCCTGTCTCTCTCTCATTCCCTGCTAGAATGTCTCTTTCCCTGCCAGTCTGTCTCTTTCCCTGCCAAACTGTCTCTTTCCCTGCCAGACTGTCTCTTTCCCTGCCAGACTGTCTCTTTCCCTGCCAGTCTGTCTCTTTCTCTGCCAGAATGTCTCTTTGCCTGCCAGAATGTCTTTCTCTGCCAGACTGTCTCTTTCCCTTCCAGTCTGTCTCTTTCCCTGTCAGAATGTCTCTTTCCCTGCCAGTGTCTCTTTCCCTGCCAGAATGTCTCTTTCCCTGCCAGAATTTCTCTTTCCCTGCAGAATGTCTCTTTCTCTGCCAGACTGTCTCTTTCCCTGCCAGAATGTCTCTTTCCCTGCTAGTCTGTCTGTTTCCCTGCCAGTCTGTCTCTTTCCCTGCCAGTCTGTCTCTTTCCCTCACAGACTGTCTCTTTCCCTGCCAGAATGTCTCTTTCCCTGCCAGTCTGTCTCTTTCCCTGCCAGAATGTCTCTTTCCCTGCCAGTCTGTCTCTTTCCCTGCCAGGCTTTCTCTTTCCCTGCCAGACTGTCTCTTTCCCTGCCAGTCTGTCTCTTTCCCTGCCAGTCTCTCTCATTCCCTGTTAGTCTTTCTCATTCCCTGTCTGTCTCTCTCATTCTTTGTCTGTCTCTTTCCCTGCCAGATTCTCTTTTTCTGTCAGTCGGTCTCTTTCCCTGCCAGTCTGTCTCTTTCCTTGTCTGTCTCTTTCAGTCTCTTTCCCTGCCTTTCTCTCTCTTTCTGTCTCTCTCTATCCGTCTCTCCACCGATATCATATTACCTTACACACAAGCTTCTTACACTAATAATGTCCTTCGTTGCCTATCACAGCTGCTATTAATGACCTCACCTCCCAGCTCCATTGCACGTGGTTAAATTTCCCCTCAGAAAATAGTCCATGACGTTCCCTGAGTCACATGAGGTCTCTGTACAAAATATCGTGATTGTAAATGAGATGGTGCGGATTCCTATAGCGGACACACGTACAGTATATATTTATATATATATATATATATATATATATATATATATATATATATATATATACTAGCTGTAGTACTTGAGCGTTGCCCGGGATAGTAACTGTCTCTCTGTCTCTCTCCCAGTCGCTGTCTGTCTGTCTCTTTTGTTGTCTGTCTGTTTCTATCTCTCTGTATTTCCATCAGTCTGTTTCAATCTCTGTATCTATCTCTCTCGCTGTCTTTTTGCCCGGCTGTCTCTTTCCCGGGCTGTCTCTTTCCCGGGCTGTCTCTTTCTCGGGCTGTCTCTTTCTCGGGCTGTCTCTTTCCCGGGCTGTCTCTTTCCCGGGCTCTCTCTTTCCCGGGCTCTCTCTTTTCCTGGTCTGCTCTTTTCCTGGTCTGTCTCTTTTCCTGGTCTGTCTCTTTGTCCGGCTGTCTCTTTCCCGGGCTGTCTCTTTCCCGGGCTGTCTCTTTGCCTGGCTGTCTCTTTGCCCGGCTGTCTCTTTGCCCGGCTGTCTCTTTGCCTGGCTGTCTCTTTGCCCAGCTGTCTCTTTCTCCGGTTGTCTCTTTCTCCAGCTGTCTCTTTGCCCAGTCTGTCTCTCTGTCTGTCCGTCTTTTTCTGTCTCTCTCTATCCGTCTATGCTATGTTATTCTAACAGTTTATTTTGTTCCTATAGCAACCACTGACAGTTGCTATTTATAGCCTACTATAGCTCCCAGCTCCATTCAGTTTAATGGCTGTAGGATTTTGTAACATAACTGGAAAGCACGGGGTTAAATTTTCCTGCCCAAACATAGTCTATGACGCTCCCTGGGTCACATAATGCGTTTGTGCAAAATTTCGTGATTGTACATGCGACGGTGCGGATTCCTTTAGCGGACATACACACACACATACATACACATACACTGAGCTTTATATATTAGATATATATATATATATATATATATATATATATATATATATATATATATATATAATGCACACACACTCACAGCTTTATATAGATATATGTATATGGGCGGACAATTCTCTCTGGGGCTGGTCATTTTAATGACCCAAAAATGGTGCATGCAGCATTTTTCGGGTGTCAAAATGACGACTAACGGTTAATGTTTGATTGGTGAGGACTGTTTGCAGAAGTGGAAATTGGAGTGATGGTGGACTGTGGAAGGTTGGAGGTAAGAATGCATGAAGATCTCAGCTCCCCTGGTAAATGCATCACCGGGGTCCTTTCTCTGGGGGACGGTGCAGGGAGGGTGGCTCCGTGTTCAAAGAGGCAAAGTCCGGCAATAGAAAAAAGTTGTTTCCAGCATCACGGCCAAGAAATAAGGTTAAAAAACTATTTTATTCCATAACTTGTGCAAATCTAGCAGGATATGTCTAAGACTAAGAACCTCTTTTAGGTGTGAAACGCGTCAGACATTGTTTTATACTTTCTGGATGTTCATCCAACCTAGTGTTGGTTTTAACCTTATGGAATAAAATTGTTTTTTTAACCTTATTTCTTGTCATGATTCTGGAAATAACTTTTTCTATTGCCGAAGGTTTGAGGGGTAGAGGCAGAGCTGTGGTGGAATATGAAAGGGGTCTGAAAATTTTGGCAGTATGGGGCCCTAAAATTCCTGGTGGCAGCCCTGGCTGGAGGGGCCCGGGGGTGGCTGCCCATGGTGTGTGCGTTTTCACTTTCATGCATCATGCCCCCGGGGCCATCACCAAGCAGCTGATTAACGCCGCTGGGAGTCGGCACTGTTTGTATAGCTGCAGACTGGCCAATGCAGAGATGCAGACTCGCCCACACTGCACACTGTGTGCGGCCTGTGCTGAAGAGGAGGGAGTGGCCAGGCAGCAGCTTCTTCTAGTGAGAGATGCCAGGAGGAGAACAGCCAATCAGGAGAGGGGGCAGAGCTTGTTCAGTACAGCCGCGGAAGAATGAAATGATGAAAAGGAAAACAGTGCAGGAGTGAAGAAGGAGTAGAGACCACAAAAAAAGAGAGAAAAGCAAACAGAGAGCAGAAAAACAGTGAGAAGCGGAAAACAGAAGGAATAGAAAGAAAAAGCAGAGGACAGGAGGAGGAGCCAGGAAGACTCACAGGAAGTGCAGCAAGGAGGCCTGAGCCACTATCATCATCTCTCACAGCACAGGAACAGGTGAATATTATAATGTACAAATGCCTGCCTCGAACACTACAGAAAAAGTGCCCTGTGCTGTGCCATCACTCTGTGTGTGGGTGTTGCCCCTGTGCCAATACTGTGTGTGTATGTTGCCCTTGTGCTGTGCCATCACTGTGTGTGATGCCCCGTGCTGTGCCATCACTGTGTGTATTGCCCCTGTGCTGCTGTGCTATCACTCTGTGTGTGTTGCCCCTGTGCTGTGCCATCACTGTGTGTGTGTGTATGTGTGTGTGTGTGCGTGTGTTGCCCCTGTGCTGTGCCATCACTGTGTGTGTGTGTTGCCCCTGTGCTGTGCCATCGCTGTGTGTGTGTTGCCCTTGTGCTGTGCCATCGCTGTGTGTGTGTTGCCCCTGTGCTGTGCCATCACTGTGTGTGTGAGGCCCCTGTGCTGTGCCATCACTGTGTGTGTGTGTTGCCCCTGTGCTGTTCCATCACTGTGTGTGTTGCCTCTGTGATGTGCCATCGCTGTGTGTGTGTGTGTGTTTCCCCTGTGCTGTGCCATCACTGTGTGTGTGTGTGTTGCCCCTGTGCTGTGCCATCACTGTGTGTGTTGCCCCTGTGCTGTGCCACCACTGTGTGTGTGTGTTGCCCCTGTGCCGTGCCATCGCTGTGTGTGTGTGTTGCCCCTGTGCTGTGCCATCACTGTGTGTGTGTTGTTCCTGTGCCGTGCCATCTGTGTGTGTGTGCGTTGCACCTGTGCTGTGCCATCACTGTGTGTGTGTGTTGTCCCTGTGCCATCTGTGTGTGTGTGTGTGTGTGTGTGTGTGTGTATTATCCCTGTACTTTGCAGAGTTTTACTATAGATCCTAAGGCAATAAAGAGGGTCATAATCGTTACCATTAAATGGGGGAGACAGATGTGAAAATGTATATTGTGTTTGGTGAGGGGCACAAAGAAGGACATCGCTACTATAGGCCAAGTTCACACATTGCAGATTTTTTAGGGATTTGCGGTGTGAACCCACTGGTCTTGGTGCAGTGGCCTTTGCTCAGTAACAGGACGGTGGTTATATTCACACTCTATGTGGTGATATTTGGTTATGGTGTAACGGTATTATTTTGCAATGTATTATTGGCCTTTATATGATGGGTGTTGTTCAGTAACTTTATGTAGTAGTATGTGTTATATATGACTATAAGCCGCCCCCAGTAACATATATAATGATTATTATGATAATATTTTGTTTCTTTGGTTTTTTTTATCGGTGGGGGGGCCCCATTCAGACTTTTGCTATGGGGCCTCATGATTTCTATGTACGCCCCTGGTGCTATATAAATGAATAATTATTATTATTAGTATTATTATTATTATTCTCAGAAAACCTCCATAGGGTATGTTCACAAGCACCATTATGGTTTTTATGCATATTTTTGCAGTATTTTTGCTTGCATATTTGTTTACCATCCATTTGATTAGTGAATAAACACTGCAAAATACTGAAAGGCTATGTCCGCACTTTGCGTTCAATTCTGCAGCACATAAGTCACTGCCTGTGCGTCTCAGAACGCAGCCGAAAAAGCTGCGTTCTGAGACGCATGGAGAAAATTCATGCGTTCTGGATGCTTTCTCTGCCATAGACAGAGTGGGAAAAGCATCCAGAATGCACATTTTTCACAGTGCGGTCCCACTCGGCTCTGCTGCATCCCCATAGACTTGCAGCAGAGCCGAGTGGGACCGCACTGTCAATCTCATGACTGGCTGCGAGACAGAGCCACGCGATCAGAATGAACTTGGATGTACTTCACCCGACTTCATTGTGATCGCGCGACACTGTGCGCCGTGGCTTGATTTGCGGTCACACGTGAAGGACTCACCTGTGATCGCAAATCCCCTGAGTGACTGCAGTGAGCCGCGTGATCAGCTGTGCTTTCACTCAGGTTACTCATGGCCACAGCTGCAGTCCTCTACCTGAAAGCGGTGGCCGCGGGTAACCTCAGTGACAGCACAGCTGATCGCGCAACTCACTTTAGTTGCTGCATGGAGCTCACAGGAGTGGCAGTGTTCTACTGCCGCCCCTGTCAGCTTCCGATGTAGCAGAGCTGGAAGCGTCGTGGGACCTTGCGTGGATTACGTCGGACCTGAAGGTTTTTTTGGGGGTTAATAAAGTGGTGAAAGAGGGTGTTTTATTGTCTTTCATTCTAAATAAAGAATTTTTTGGATGTGTGTGTTTATTTACTTTAACTTAAAGATTAATCATGGAAGGTATCTCGGGGATCTTGCGTGGATTACATCGGACCTGAAGGTTTTTTTGAGGGGTTAATAAAGTGGTGAAAGAGGGTGTTTTATTGTCTTTCATTCTAAATAAAGAATTTTTTGGATGTGCGTGTTTATTTACTTTAACTTACAGGTTAATCATGGAAGGTATCTCGGGGAGACACCTGCCATGATTAACCTAGCACTTAGTGGCAGCTATGGGCTGCTGCCATTAACTCCTTCTTACCCCGTTTGCCACCGCACCAGGGCAATTCGGGATGAGCCGGTAAAGTCCCGGGACTGTCGCATCTAATGGATGCGGCAATTCCGGGTGTCTGCTGGCTGATATTGTTAGGCTGGGGGGCTCCCCATAACGTGGAGCTCCCCATCCTAAGAATACCAGCCTTCAGCCGTGTGGCTTTACCCTGGCTGGTATCCAAATGGGGGGGAACTGCAAGTTGTTTTTTTTCATTTATTTATTTATTTATTTTACTGCTCGATATAGACATGCCCACCGGCGGCTGTGATTGGTTGCAGTGAGACAGCTGTCACTCAGCGTGGGGGCGTGTCTGACTGCAACCAATCATAGGCGCCGGAAGGCGGGGGAAGCAGGGAATACGTGATGGATTAATGAGCGGCCGCCATTTTCAAAAGAGAAGAAGCCGCCACAGTGTGAATGCCTTGCAGCGCCGCGTCGGTGATCGTGGATCGGTGAGTATGAGAGAGGTGGTGAAAGGGAGAGACCAAAATGGACAGAGAGAGAGATGGAGACATAGAGATAAAAAGAGACCGACCGACAGAGAGAGAAAGACGAAAGAACTGCCTTTGTTATGTTAAAAAAAACATGTGGATCGCAAAAATAATGCAAAGCAAACGCACTGCTTAACATTTTGGCAGCGATTTTCTACAACTCATTGATTTCAATAGGTGTAGAACGCAGCCAAAATGGCAAAAACAATTGACATGCTGCTTCTTTGAACGCATGTTTTTTGCCCAAAATTATGCAAATTAAATGCTGCGTTTGCAAACGCAAAGTGCGGACAAGAAATCACCAATTCCCATAGACTTTGTTGAAAAATCAAAACGCATGCATTTTGGCATGAAAACGCTGCAGTTCAAAACGCTGCAGAAAAGCAGGTGAAAACGCAAAGTGCGGACACAGCCAAAGAATTGACACCCAGCGGATTTAGAAAAAAAAAGAAGTGTCTTGTGCCCTGTGTCAACGTCTGGCTGGTGTATTGGGATAGTTTGGAATAGTATAGTAGACTGCACTGTTTCATACAATACTATATAAAGCCCTGTTCACACTGTGCTTTTGCAGAGCATCCGTGGGGTCTGCCTGAATCTCAGTAAAACAAGATTCAGATAAATGCCTGAAAGGGCCATATACTGCAATGACACAAATGAAGTTCATATGAACCATTTGTGGGGGGATTTCTGAAAATTACTCCCTGATTTTATTTTTTATTAAATGGTTCCTGTCATATACAAAAACATTATAAGGCTAGGAACGCACTTTGCGTTGGTGTACCTGCAGTTTTTTCTGCGCGTTTTAATGGTCTTGGTTTTTGACAAAGTTGCTTTTTACCATAATTTAGCGCTAAAAACGCATGCATTTTTTTATGCGTTTTTAATGCGTTTTTAGCGCTTTTCACATGCATTTTTGCCCAAAAAGAAGCATATGCGTTTCTAAATGCATTGTCAAGCAAAATAAAGTTGAGGAAGTCAAAAACAAAGATGTCTGACTTTCCGGTTTAGATTGAGTAGAATTCTTGTGATGTAATTTTCTGAAGCCATGATAAATACGTCATCAACAAAAATTCAAAAAATACATCTTAAAAATTAAAAGACCTTAAACAACATGTTTTACTTTAATCAAAATAAAGTTTTATTGTTAGTTTATGCATTTTTTTACTCAAAATACATAATTGACAAACAAAAATGTATCATACAATCTCAAAATTAACTTTCATAATTAAAATTGTGACTTTAGAAACCAAACAAAAAAAAATGAAATACACAAACACTAATTATTGATCAGAATATAATTGTCGGGAGAAAAAACCTTGTGGTTGATCATGTGGCCTTACATTTATATTTTGTGGATTATTCACAGTTCTTTGTTGATTTATGGTAAATTCTGGGGTTATTGTTTTGTTGTAATATTGTTGGGGATAAATTTGGATTACATGGCTGCTGATATGCAGAATATTGATGTTGTAGATTAATTTGTTGTTTTGGGATGGATTCTAGTGGCTTCTCTATTGGTGGGTTTTTTATCTCCTCAAATATTTTCTCAAAATGATTGAGAATAGCTCCACTTGTAGGAAATTTACCCTCATCCTCATAACAGCTGACTAACCCACATATGGCAGTCAGTCATGCATGAGTTTTTCTTTTCAACATCTACCATTTTCCTTAATCTACCAGCCATACTCATGGCAAAATGGTCAAATTCATCATCCTCTGTGGTGGACTTTAAAATTTTCAAAGTTTGATTTGAAATTTCATCTTCTTCTAATAAATTTTTTTTTTTATTTTTTTTTTATTTTTGGGTTTGATATACCTATTTGGTGCTGGGATATCTGTGACTAAGGCCCCTTTCACACGTCAGTGATTCTGGTACGTTTGTGCTTTTTTTGAGGCCCGTTTCACACATCAGTGAAAACACAGACGTTTTTCACTGGAGTGTAAAACACGCACATGTCCCTGCGTGTGCCGTGAATCTCGGCACACATGGGTTGTCTAAGTGCAATCTGGGCTCCGTTCTCCGTGGCCCGTGATTGCACTTAGAAATCAACTCACCTGCGCCCGCTCCCGCTGTCCATGGTGCTGAATCCTCCCGCGGTGCAGCATCCGGCCGGCGGTGACCCCCGCAGCAGCTGCTTCCGGGTCGGCTGTGTCGCGTATAATGAATATGCGCGACAGTAATCAGCCGGCTCAGAAGCAGCAGGGAGAACGGGCTGCAGAGGACATCGCTGGACGCCGGGTGAGTTAAAATGTTTTTTATTTTAAAAGCACGTTTTTTTCTGGCACGTGTTTCACGGACCACACCACTGCGTGGTCCGTGGGACATCAGTGATGCCAGAAAAAAATGGACATGTCTCCGTGCGGCAAACACGCACACGCGGGTACGCCGCACGGAGACACGTGCAGTGAAAAATCACTGACGTGTGAGCAGACCCATTCATTAGAATGGGTCTGCGTATGTCAGTGTTTCTGGTACGTTTAAAAAAAAGCACAAACGTCCCAGAATCACTGACGTGTGAAAGGGGCCTTAAACGTACCAGAATCACTGACATACGCAGACCCATTATAATGAATGGGTCTGTTCACACGTCAGTGATTTTTCACTGCACGTGTCTCCGTGCGGTGTACCCGCGTGTGCGTGATTGCCGCACGGAGACATGTCCATTTTTTTCTGGCATCACTGATGTTCCACGGACCACGCAGTGGTGTGGTCCGTGAAACACGTGCCAGAAAAAAACGTGCTTTCAAAATAAAAAACATTTTAACTCACCCGGCATCCAGCTATGTCCTCTGCAGCCCGTTCTGCCGGCTGCTTCTGAGCCGGCTCATTATTGTCGCGCATATTCATGATGCGCGACACAGCCGACCCGGAAGCAGCTGCTGCGGGGGTCAGCGCCGGCCGGATGCTGCACCACGGAAGCGATCAGCACCATGAAGAGTGGGAGCGCGCACAGGTGAGTTGATTACTAAGTGCAATCACGGACCACAGAGAACGGAGCCCGGATTGCACTTAGACAACCCACGTGTGCCATGATTCACGGCACACGCAGGGACATGTGCGTGTTTTACACGCCAGTGAAAAACGTCAGTGTTTTTCACTGACGTGTGAAACGGGCCTAATGTTGTGGAGGATTTCTCTGGCCTGTTTAAATTTTCAATCACAAACTCAGTTTCTGATGTTGCTTGCTGATTACTGGCAGATGGGGTATCCTGGTCTTGCTCATTTTGATTTTCTTCATCTTGTCCTTTATCAGCAGCTGTGTCTAGTGGTGTGATGTTTCCTGAAGTTCTGATTAGAAATAGTTTATTTAAAATTTTAAGAATACTAACAAAAAGTTTAAAATATCAATATATTACATTAAAATACAATTAAAAATTATTTAAATTATAAACTTACGGGCGTAATTGGCGGCTAGTGCACAAAAACTTTAAATCCTCATAGTAAATAAAGTTGGGCTTCTTATTAGATCTTCCACTTTTCATTCCCTCGGTACGGATTTTATTAAATCTGTCTTTGACAGACCTCCATCTCTTTCTAACATCTAGCTCTTTATTTTACAATTGCAGAAAAATGAAAATGAAGGAAAAAATTAAATAAAAAAATTAGAATATAAATTACAATGATAACTGTAAAATAAAAAAATAATATCAACATAGCAATTTTATGTTGTAAGGCTGCATCAGCCTCATGCCATTGGGGAAACAATTCGCAACAAATAGTCAACCAACAGTCTGCTCTTTTGGCTTTCATCATGTATCCTGGTGAGCAAGGATCCCATAAACATGGCATGCTTTCTACCTGTTTAGTAAGAAAGCATAAAATATTTTTTAAAATGTAGAAAATAAATATTTATACAACATAATAAAAACAAACAAACAAAAAAAAAAAACAACTTACCATAGCAATCAATTTTGCTACATCTATTTTCATTCTTTGGAACTAAGCCATTTTTGGAGTCTGGTTTTTTAAAGAAAAGGAAAAGTTCTTATGCTCATAGACGATACAGAACACAATGCTTGGCAAAGTCTGCATTTATTCCAAAAAGGAAATGATGTACTTGATGACGTTTCTTATTTGGTTTGTATCCTCCTACTACTGCGTTTTTGTTTGGAAAAACGCAGACAAAAACGCTAGTAAAACGCATATATTTCAAACAAACATGCGTTTTGACAATTCTCATAGGAAATAATGATGTTAAAACGCTGCAGAAATGACAAAAACAATTGACATGCTGCTTCTTTAAACGCATGGTTTTTGACACAAAATATGCAAATTAAATGCAGCAGAAAAAAACGCAAAGTGCGGTCAGGATTTCTTCTTTTCCCATAGACTTTGCTGGAAAACCAAAACACATGCGTTTTGGCACAAAAACGCTGCTGCTCAAAACGCTGCGGAAACGCAGGTAAAAACGCAAAGTGCGTTCCTAGCCTTAACCTACAGATATTGCGTTAATCAGCAGGTCAACAGCATTCATACCCTAGGTTGTGATGGCACAGGCGTCTATGAGATACCTGCATCATTAACCTGTAAATGAAAGTAACTAAGTACAAACACAGAGAAAAAATCCTTTATTTGGAATAAAATACAAAAACACATCCTCTTTATCCACTTTATTAACCCCCAGCACACCCCTCCAGGTCCGGCACAATCCACACGAGCTCCCACGCCGCTTCAAGCTCTGCTACATCTCACAATGAGCGGCCATAGAACACAACCACCGGCAGTGAGCGCAGACAATGACTGAGACACGATGAGCAATGACTGCAGGCAGACGTTGTCATAGGCTGGGGGCGCATTTGACTGCAACCAATCACAAATGACAGGACGGTCGGTGGGCAGGGAAAGCACGAAAGGCTGTGTGTATGCAACAAGCCTAATGCGGAGAGAATGCGCGACCCAGAAGCAGTTTGCCACCATGACACCACCATGACAAGTCTCTGTTAGTATGTGACACGCCCCAGGACTTGAGGTACTCGGTCCCAAGCGTGTGGGACACTCAGGGGATGGTCGCGGTTGTGGCTGTAACCGGTCCCAGACCCTGGGAGGTCGGTCATTTAAAATAAATAAAAGGGAAATGAAAATAAAATTTGTAGTGACTACTCCACTTGCGGTTTGCGGCCATATTTAGGGGCCACCGCTGCAGAGTTCTGCTGGGGCTGATGGAATATGCAGCTCTGATAACTTGGGCCCTCCCTTAATTTCCCCAGTGCCAAATCCGGATCGTACACCCAGAATCCTGGGCCTGGGTCTGGCACCCGGGCATCTTTGAAATTGGGTCCACTCAGCCCTAGTTTTTAACTGTTTTTGAACTGGTCCACTTTAACACACGTTACTGATTATTTCTAATCAATTGGTTTATTTAAATCTGTGTGTGGTTTGACTCACAAACTCACCAAGTTTAAGATCAGATTCTGATAGAAACACGTCTGATGCTGGCTGGGACCCCTGTTTATTCATGTGAGGACTACAAGTTTGTCCTGCTTTTAATGAATTTATTAAAGAGTGAATTTTATCTGAATATACTTTCTGGAAGCTGGATCCTTTTTTTTCTTTTTTTTTAAAATGTATACACCAAATTCCTTTAACAAATACGCATCTTCTGCCAACAAAAGACATTAATATCAAATCAAAACCGCATTGCATTTAAATGTGGGTTTTTTTGCCAGAAGATGGAGATTTGGTGTAGGAATTGGGTGTATACTGTACATTTCAGCACCAAAACTGCATCTCCTGACCAAATATTACATTAAAATTGCATTGCGTTTTGATGTGTTTTTTACCAGAAGATGCAGCATTGGTGCAGGAATTTGGTGTATAAATTTCAGCACCACATCTGCATCTCATGGGAAGAAAAAAAAAAGCAGTTTTCTGCCAGGAGATGCAGGTCTCATTGAATTAAATGAGTCCACTTGAGGTGAGGTCACTGAGTTCAATGAAGTCACCGAGGTCAGTTTAATTGCGGTCACAGGTGGGATATCCTGGGAACCTCCAGCTATGACTACAGATAAACTGAGTGACGTTACCACTCACAGCTGCAGCTAAGTCAGTCTCTGCCTGAAGCTACAGCGCGCGGTCATGTTCTGTGCTCACACACTGTGACTTCAATATGTAACAGAGCTGGGATCATAATTGGACATCATGTGGATTACGTCGGAACTGGGTGTTTGAGGTAAATAAATTGGAGAAATAGGGGGGGGGGTTTGTATTATATTTCAAATAAAGGATTTTTAGGTGTTTGTGTTTATATATTTTTATTTATAGTATTAGTATTGGGGGTCTCATAGATGCCTTCCATTACTAATCTAGGGCTTAGTGGCAGCTATGAGCTGTCATTAACCCCTTATATTACTCTGATTGCCACTGCTCCAGGGCAATTGGGATGAGCAAGGTAAAGTGCTGGGATTGTCGCATCTAATGGATGTGACAGTTCTTGATGGCTGTAGGTGGGTATTTTTTAGGCTGGGGGGGACCAACAACCATGTGCCTCCCCAGCCTGAGAATATCAGCCCCCAGCTGCCAGCTTTATCATAGCTGGGTATCAAAATTGTGGGGGACGGCATGCCGTTTTTTAAAATTATTTATTTAAATAATTTTTTAAAAAGCCACATACGGTCCCTCTTATTTTGATACACAGCCAAGATATGCACACGACTGGGGGCCGCAGCCTGTAGCCATATGCTTTATCTGCACTGGGTATCATAATATTAATAAATTAATTAATACGCTAATTTATGCATTTACTTAATTTATTTTTACACTATAGGTGCGCAGACAGTGTGTGTGAATCCAAGCAGTCACAAACGCTTTCAACCAGGGTGGTGGCGTGGTCTCACTGCAACCAATCACAGATGCCGAGACTGCCGTGGGCGAGGGAAGCAGTGACTATGTAGGAGGGTTAATGAGCAGACCTGGAAATAGTGTTCCAGCTGCGCGGGAGGCTTGGTAAGTGTAATGATCCCGCTCTAAACCCCTTAACCCTTTCTACCACCATTTTATAGCACAATATTCTTGTTCCCATAGACTTATATGGGGATTGGCGTCGAGGCAGATGTTTCGGGTTCAATTATGGTTCCCAACTGAGTTTTTTTTAAAAATCCGGTTGGACCTACTGAACTCGAATATCTGCAGGTTTGCCTATCTCTAGTCAGGAGCATTAAAGATTTGTATTTGGTGAGCAAAAGATGGGACTCCTACCTTTATGTACTTTGAAATCTGTCTAGATTCTGTAATCTCATAAAACACTTCTATAACACCTACTATATTATTAATTAAAAATGGCCAAATTTTTCCCAATCAGCCATTTTCCCTCCCTGGTGTCATGTGACTTATTAGTGTTACAAGGTCTCAGGTGTGAATGAGCAACTAGTGTTTAATTTGGTGTTATCACCCTGACACTTTCTCATACTGGTCACTTGATGTTCAACATGGCACCTGATGGCAAAGGATTTTCTGAACAGTGGCCAAGACCATACAGCAGTTTAACAAGACAGGCTCCACTCAAAATAGAACTCCGCATTGTCAAACAAAGAAGTTGAGTACACGTGCTCAGCATCATATCCAGACCATATATGGTCTTTTCAAAACAGATGTATCAGTGTTGCCAGCATTGCTATGTTCAGGAATATTTTGCAATGCACTTGGGCACATAAATCATTAACATCCACTATTGGCAGCTCCCTTTACAATTGCCAACCAATTAACCCATCATCTACATCAGATCTGTCATATCTCTTCTTTATGAAAATGTTTTAAACATCTATATGTTGCCTGCCCAATTGTCATTTGAAAACTGTCTGCATGATGGGATAAGCTCATAGGAAGAACACATTAAGCAAAGTTGGTGGTGTGTAGTGGCCATTAGAGATGAGCGAGTACCATAATATTTGTATTCGCTATACTCATAACGAATACTTGGTAATATTCGTATATTCGTTACGAATAGCGAGTACAATGCAAGACAATGGGAAATGCAAGTAATTTTCTGCTGGATTCAACAGAGAGGTCTGCGAGCCTGAGGAAAAGGCTGAAATGGATAGGAAAGTGAAGAAACTGAATGGGGAGAGCATGGAGAATGTGCTTGTGTAAGGGGTGGGCAGACCCCTTACAAGGAGGTGCAGTTTCCCCCTGAAGATACCTCACTGTGGGGTAGTTACTGTTGATGTTATTAATAAACATGTTTTTACTGTGCAGTGGGGTTTCCCCTAGAGCCCGGGTGGGATGGCTGTCCCCATAGAAACAGGGCAGGAGAGAGGAGGAGCCGGCAGCTTAGAGAGAGAAGTGTGTGTGTGTTGAAGTTAGTTGATTCCGGGACAGGGGAGAAGGAACAGCCAGGGGCAGAGTGTGGAGCTGAGTGGGCAGAAAGAAAGAAAGAAAGAAGGGAAGAAGAGAAGAAGTGTCCTCAAGGGTGAAGCAGCATTGGTGTGGGTCCAGTCTGTGTTAGCCGGAGTGGGAGCCTAGGTGAAGTGGAGTAGCCGGGCACATCCCCACTAGAGGAGACAACAAGGAAAGATTTCCCCGGACAGGAATTGTGACCGTGCGCTACAAAATCCGTGCATTGAGCTGTCCGTGAAACTCTGTGCAAAGAGTCTTCCTGCGGCTGAAAGTTTGCTCTTTTCCCAATAGTGACGGCGGAGCCGGGGGTAAGTCTGATAGAAAAAGGGGCCACGACTACAAGCCCCGAGGCACCCCCGGCACTCCGTTACATGTGGCGTAGTCGGCAGGATCCGGATTATCTGCAGGGGGTCCCGATCCAAGAAGATGGAGACCAAGTGGTGCCTAAGGCGTTGGACCAGGCACAAGACGGCGGTAAGATGGCCGCCATCTTCACGAGTACAGCGAGCGCGCGAAGAATTGGCGCCAAACGAAAGACCCTGAGTTGGCCGGCGAAGAAAAAGAAGTACAGAGTACGCCGTCCAAAGAGGGGAGGTGCTGGCCCTAAGATGTTACTGAAAACATGTGGAGAGGGTGGCAGTACAGAGAAAAAGAAGAGTCGCCTATGCTGGGTCGATTTAATGTGTGAGACTGGGGGTGGAGCGTATACAAGAGCGGGAAAAGAAGGCCCGCCTCCACCTTCCCCAGCATCTCCACCGTCCCCGGTGCCATTACAGGAAGGTCTGCAAGAGATCGGATGGGAAGAGTGTCAGTACCGGAGACGTACACAGCAGAAACCGGTGCTGGCTGAGATTTCCCGGCCGAGAAACACGCTGGCGGTGTCGCCAGAAGTCATGACAGGACTGAGTGCTGACCCAGACAAGGGGACACCGGCGGTGTTAGCGATCCACCAGAGTATGGTCACACACCCGGTGATCGTCGTGGGTAGTCCCCGTCCGTCCCGTTCAGCGACCCCGTCACCCCCGTCGGGGGTTGAAGAGGCAAAACCGGAGACAGAGGCGCCAGAACCACCAGTCAACTACGAACCGTTCCGGAGGCTGCGCCGCTTGCCAGGTCAGTCCCTTTCCGATTATGTGGGGGCTCAGCGGGCCGAATGGCAGCGCGCTTACCATCCCGAGTGACCCGTAACGACCGGAGGTGATGGACATGTTCGTGTTGAAGACCGGTGTTGTTAAGGAGCCGGAAAAGTTCCACAGTTTGCAACCATGTTTAAGTTACCGAGCCCGGAAGGAGCCTGATGCTGGACTGAGCCAGGGGCTCCCTCCGTGATGTTAAGGAAGACTTTATTGTTTGTCCTCCTATCTACAAAGACCGGGAGTGCTGTGAAAGCCTCCGGGCAGAAGACCAGCAAAAACCGGGAGTGCCTGCTGAAGGCCTCCGGGCACACTGCCTACAAAGACCGGGAGCTCCCAGGAGGGACTCCGGGCGCAGAACTTGGGCGCTCAGTGGTTGATTTTGTTTATGAAGGTTTTAAAGTTTTTATCCAAAGTTTGCCTTGCTGCTAAATTGTGTTTTACAGGTTCGAGCCTTGCCGGGAGGCTTAGGCTTAAAGAGGGGAGGAATGTAAGGGGTGGGCAGACCCCTTACAAGGAGGTGCAGTTTCCCCCTGAAGATACCTCACTGTGGGGTAGTTACTGTTGATGTTATTAATAAACATGTTTTTACTGTGCAGTGGGGTTTCCCCTAGAGCCCGGGTGGGACGGCTGTCCCCATAGAAACAGGGCAGGAGAGAGGAGGAGCCGGCAGCTTAGAGAGAGAAGTGTGTGTGTGTGTTGAAGTTAGTTGATTCCGGAACAGGGGAGAAGGAACAGCCAGGGGCAGAGTGTGGAGCTGAGTGGGCAGAAAGAAAGAAAGAAGGGAAGAAGAGAAGAAGTGTCCTCAAGGGTGAAGCAGCATTGGTGTGGGTCCAGTCTGTGTTAGCCGGAGTGGGAGCCTAGGTGAAGTGGAGTAGCCAGGCACATCCCCACTAGAGGAGACAACAAGGAAAGATTTCCCCGGACAGGAATTGTGACCGTGCGCTACAAAATCCGTGCATTGAGCTGTCCGTGAAACTCTGTGCAATAAAGATGTCATTTGGGTTATCTGATCCCTGCCTGAAGAGTCTTCCTGCGGCTGAAAGTATGCTCTTTTCCACCATACTCTGCCCCACAGAACAATCCCCTGTCCCAATAGTGACGGCGGAGCCGGGGGTAAGTCTGATAGAAAAAGGGGCCACGACTACAAGCCCCAAGGCACCACCGGCACCCCGTTACACTTGCATGAATTTCTGACTCACATATGGTTTCTGGGAATGAGGATGTCACAGTATTACACCACGTATTTTCTCTCTCTCTGTCTCTCTCTCTCCAAGCACGTCATACTTACCGATCAAGGCGCGGCTGTCACACTGCTCCTGCAGCCTCTCATTCTTCTTCCCTACCCGCTCATTAGGCTCATACATATTCACTGCACCCGCTCATTAGCCTCATTACATATTCACTGCTTCTCCTGACCACCGGCATCTGTGATTGGTTGCAGTCAGACACACCGGCACGCTGTGTGAAAGCAGTCTGATTGCAACCAATCACAGCTAACGGTGGGCAGGTCTATATCGTACAGTAAAATAAATAAAAAATTAAAAAAAAAAACACAGCGTGCAGTCCCACAATCACATTGGACCACAACCATACAAGTGGATGGCTAGATCTTGGGTGATGTCTTTTTTTAAAAAAATTAGGTTGTAAATAGTGATGGACAGAACCGGACTGTAAAAGTCCAGAATCGTACAGTTTGAAAAATACATGAGTGCCCAGTCTAGAGTTCTTAGGGAACTCCAGGTAATGATCCGGATCCAGAAACTTGGAAAATAAATAATAAAAAAAACAAAAAACTAAAGAAAATGAGAAAAAAAAAAGGCGCACTATACTTATTCTCCAGCACGGCTCTAACTGCTTCTGGGGCTGCTCACTCTACTTCCAGGGCCACTCATTTACCTTCGTGCATATGCACTACTTCCCTCGCCCACTGGCAGCCTTGGCGCCGGTGATTGGTTGCAGTCAGTCATGCCCCCAACCTGTGTGACAGCATGTCTAATTGTTTGCAATCACAGACCATGTCTGCAGGTCTTTATTGCAGTGTAAAACTAATTAATGAAATAAAAATTTGGTGTAGGATTCCCCCATATTATGATATCCAGCACAGATAAAGCATATGGCTACAGGCTGCAGCCACCAGCCGTGTGCTTATCTTGGCTATGTATCAAAATAAGTGGACCCGCTAGGTATCCGAGATTAACTCTTTTTTTTTTTTTTTTTTTTTTAACCTGGCCAGACCTGCCAATCCCAGTTATCTGCAAATCCATCCATCCCTACTTGTAAACTGAACTCTTAATAATGATGTTCAATGGATTTAATATTGCTTTCAAGTGTGATTTGTTTTCTAGAAAAAGCACAAAATCTTATTTATTCGACAGATATGGAGACAAATAAAATCTGTTAGCATAATAAAAGTACTGTAACAACACCAAAAGTTGTAGAAGAAGAATCACCACCTGCAAATTTTATAGGGGCTACAATAGTCTGAAAGAGCAACCCTGTACTCAATTTTGGTAGTTCAGAGAGCACTGTACACTTGCTGTGCAAACTACTCATAAGATTACACACGTGGTCAAAATTGTTGGTGCCCCTTGTTTAATGAAAGAAAAACTCACAATGGTCACAGAAATTACTTGAATCTGACAAAAGTAACAATAAATAAGTTATTTCTGTGACCATTGTGGGTTTTTCTTTCATTAATTGATGGGTACCATAAATTTTGACCACGTGTGTATTTGGTCAATAGCATATGAACACCTGACATCTATAAAAGCTTGTTGGATATCATATCACAAAAACATGGGCATTATATGATTCATCCTTTTTTGAAGCTGTAACAGAATCAACTTTTTGAAAAGACTTTTGCCAAGATTTTGAGCTGGGTCTATCAGAATTTTTACAATTCCAACTAAAATACCATTTTTTGGGTCAGGCACTGATGTCAATAAAACATGTTCACCCACTGTAAGGGGCACTTTGCACACTACGACATCGCAGGTGCGATGTCGGTGGGGTCAAATTGATAGTGACGCACATCCGGCGTCACAGGCGATATCGTAGTGTGTAAAGCCTTTTTGATACGATTAAAGAGCGCAAAAGCGTCGTAATCGTATCATCGGTGTAGCCTCGGTCAGTTCCATGAATTGGGAATGACCGATGTTACGATGTTGTTCCTCGTTCCTGCGGCAGCACACATCGCTGTGTGTGAAGCCGCAGGAGCGAGGAACATCTCCTACCTGCGTCCTGCGGCTCTCACCGGCTATGTGGAAGGACGGAGGTGGGCGGGATGTTTACGTCCCGCTCATCTCTGCCCCTCCGTTTCTATTGGCCGCCTGCCGTGTGACGTCGCTATGACGCCGCATGACCGCCCCCTTAATAAGGAGGCGGGTCGCCGGCCAGAGCGACGTCGCAGGGCAGGTGAGTGCATGTGAAGCTGCCGTAGCAATAATGTTCGCTACGCCAGCTATCACCATGAAATCGCAGCTGCGAGGGGGGCGGGGACTATCGCGCTTGGCATCGCAGCATCGGCTTGCGATGTCGTAGTGTGCAAAGTGTCCCTAATGTTCAGGCAGAGAATGAGTGAGCCGTGCAATCAGCAGTAGCGTCACTAAGGCTATTTGTGGTCACAGATGGAAGACCTCCAGCTGTGACCACAAATCACCTGAGTGACATCACCGCTGATCACATGGGCCGCTCAGTTTCTGTCTGATCGTCACAGCGGGCGGACATGTTCTATTGCTGCTCGGTGTGAATGCAGATGTAGCAGAGCTGGAGTAGTTGTGGGACCTCATGTCAATTACGTTGGACCTGCAGGGGTATTTGGGGGTAAATAAAGTGGTGAAAAAGGATGGTTTGTTGTCTTTTATTTCAAATAAAGTATTTTTCGGTGTTTGTGTTTATTTACTTTCACTTACAAATTAGTAATGGGGGGGTCTCATAGACACCTTCCATTACTAATCAAGGGCTTATTGGCAGCTGTGAGCTTATTACCCTTATTACACTGATTGCCACCACACTAGGGCACTCGAAAAGAGCTGGGTAAAGTGATAGGACTTCCGCATCTAATGCATGAAGCAATTGCAGGCTGCTATTTTTAGGCTGGGGGTGACCCAAAAAGTATGGGTCTCTCAGCCTTAGAATAACAGCCCCCAGCTGTTGGGATTTCTCATAGCTGGGTATCAAAATTAGGGAGGACTGAATGCTGTTTTTTTTAATTATTTATTTAAATAATTTTTTTAAAAAGTCGCATGCAGTTTCTCCTGTTTTGACACACAGCCAAATAAGCACATGGCTGGGAGCTGTAGCCTGTAGCTGTACACTTTATCTTTGCTGGGTAACATATGGATGAGCAATAATCAGCAGCCCCGGAAGAAGAATGAGCAGCTATGGGAGCCATTACAGCCACACCGGAGCCTCAGTAAAAATGAAGCGCTTGCTCCAATCCCCCTATCACTTCTACCACCATTTTTAACCACTGAATTCTGGTCACCATAGACTTATATGGGGACAGGCATCCAGTAAGGTAACTGGGATCAATAACGGGCCGGAACCAGGATTTTTTTTTAACCCAGTTAGACCCGCCGGTCCCGGTTATCTACGAATCCAGCCATCGCTAATTAGGAATAAAAACAGAAAAAGGTGCAGCTCAGCATAAATTAACAATCCACAGGAACCAGTGCCCGTGGGGGTTCACAGATGGATGCAAACCATGAGATCCAAAAATAGAGATATCCAGCACAATGTGCAAGGTATACCGTATTTTTCACTTTATAAGACGCACCCCCAAATTTGGTGAATGAAAAGAGATTTTTTTTGTTAATAAATGGGGTCCGTCTTATAATGCCAGTGTCCGTCTAACAAATCATATAGGGTATATGTCCCTCATAGCCCCCCAACCTAAAATTAGCCCCCTTTATCTGGATATGGCCCCCTTATATTGAATATAGCCCCCTTGTGCTGGCACACGTTCCCCAGTGATGCCACATGTCCCCTATTGCTGGCACACGGCCCCCTGTGGCTGGCACCCGGCCCCTATTGCTGTTCATGGCCCCCTGTGGCTGGCACCCAGCCCCTATTGTTACCCATGGCCCCCTGTGCCTGGCACCCAGCCTCTATTGCTGCCCATGCCCCCCTGTGGCTGGCACACAGTCCCTATTGCTACCCATGGCCCCCTGTAGCTGGCACCCGACCCCTATTGCTGCCCATGACCCCCTGTGGCTTGCACACAGCCCCTATTGCTGCCCATGGCCCCCTGTGGCTGGCACATGGCCCCTATTGCTGCCCATGGCTCCCTGTGGCTGGCACACGGCCCCTATTGCTGCCCATGGCCCCCTGTGGCTGGCACACGGCCCCTATTGCTGCCCATGGCCCCCTGTGGCTTGCACACGGCCCCTATTGCTGTCCATGGCCCACTGTGGATGGCACATATCACCCTGTGTTTGATATGGCCCCCATGCTGCTGCTTATAGTAAAATAAACTCTTTCCTTACCTTCTCCAGTGCTGTCATCCCTCGTGTCTCCCTCCATGCTGCTGATCTTCTGCACTTCCTGGTTCTCGGTGCCGGTCATGTGATCAGCACAGCAGAGTGACATCTCTGTTTGCATGATCACAGTGGCAGGAGGGAGACACCGAGGAGACACACTGGAGGAGGTAAGTAGTTTTTTATTCTACTATGGGCAGCAGGATGGGGGCCATATCTAACACAGGGGGGCATGTGCCATCAAAGGGGAGCACAGGCACATATAATATGCGCCGCTCCCCCAGCCCATCACCGTGGTGCGGTTTCAGCACCACGGTGATGGACAGCGGCAATGCATATTATATGAGCGGGAGCAGGAGATCTCCCGCTGTAGCCTTCACCAGCCTCTTCCAGCCTGCCTCAGCCTCCAACACTGCTCCAGAGCTGCCCCCACCACCCCTGGACCCTGCAGTATATAATCCGTATATTCGGATTATAAGACGCACCCCCTAGTTTCCCCCAAAATTTGGGGGAACAAATGTGCGTCTTATAAAGCGAAAAATGCGGTAATTAAAATCCCATTTATTTCAAATCCTTAAAAACATCAAGATGCAAAAAATCATCGGGGTAGCTAATCCCAGAATCATATGATTATTACGTGTCACGATTAATAAAAATCTTAGTTATAGTATCACTATTGACTAATATCTTTATTGATCAAAACGTGTAATTATGTGATTCTGGGATTATATACCCCTATGTTTTTTTCACATCTCAATATTTTTAAGGATTTGAAATAAATGGAAATTTAATTACACCTTGGATATTGTGCTGGATATCTCTATTTTTGGATTATGAATTAAGGTATGAAGTAGATTGGAAAAAAATACATTCACCATTTCATTAATGTAATGATCATTTACTGATTAGACATTAAACACATCCATTGACACACTGTATGTGAATACATAGGAAAACATTATGAAGTAACCACTTTGAATCTTAAAAAGTCCAAGTTTTCCATTTTCCAAAATAGCTGCATACAAGGTACAAAATCTGTGGGATGATGGATTTAATTCCAGCTCATGAGCTCTCAGTGCTTAATGTCAATATTGCTCCCCATGGCAATCATATGGTTTGCCTACACAGACATCGGACTGCTTTGTCATGTGAAATATTGTGTGTTACCCTGTGAGCAGTGGAGCCAGTGGGTCCAGGAATCATTGTTAAGACTGACAGTTACATTGTGTCAATGAATGGTGAAGTGGCAGAATCAAAAATTCAAGTGGACCCAGACAGAAAGTCCTGACCTTTAGTAAAAAAGGCTGATTTGTTACGGTATAGCTGCCCTTCATCTTCCACCCTAATCCATTACACCTATCCAAGCCAACGTTCTCATACATTACGCACTGCTTCCCAGAGATCTGTTTTGTGCTGAGTATTATACTTAGACTAAATGGTTTTTAGGTTGCTAGCAAATGTCCATTATTTCTACATTATTCTCATATAAAACCATTGCATTCTTATTTTTATCATTAATTGAAATAAAAAAAACCCATGAATTTCTACAATCGAAGCTTAGATGGTAAATGATTAATGGGAACTGAAAACTAGTTATACTACAAGTATTAACACAATGTACTAAATGGATAGATAGATAGATAGATAGATAGATATGAAACATTATAGATAGATAAATAGATAGATAGATAGATAGATAGATAGATAGATAGATAGATAGAGGGATAGATAGAGGGATATATGGATAGATAGACAGATAGATAGATAGATAGATAATAAATAGATAGATGGATAGATAGATGGATAGATAGACAGATAGATAGATAGATAATAGATAGATGGATGGATGGATAGATAGATATGAAACATTATAGATAGATAAATAGATAGATAATAAATAGATAGATGGATAGATAGAGGGATAGATAGATAGATAGATAAATAGATAGATAATAGAAAGATGGATGGATAGATTGATAATAAATAGATAATGGATAGATAGAGGGATAGATAGATAGATAGATAGATAGATAGATAGATAGATAGATAGATTTCGTGTATAGATAGATAGATAGATAGATAGATAGATAGATAGATAGATAGATAGATAGATTTGGTGTATAGATAGATAGATAGATAGATAGATAGATAGATAGATAGATAGACAGACAGACAGATAGATAGATAGATAGATTTGGTGTAATAGTTTTCCTATAAAATTAAGACATATTTAGATTTGGGATTTCCTTGGACCAATAAAGTGTATTCCATTTTAAGGCTGCAGTAAACACCATGCCGGAGTTAATGGTGTATAAGATATACCCCCTGTCCACTTGTGCCCCTTATTTATGTCATTATCTGCCGCTGGCTGCACAGCGGTGGATATATTTCTTTTTGTCTATTGTTGTCCATGCAAAAAAAAAAATCAATGTCTAGTTATCGTTAGCGTGAAATGTTCTGCATAAGTCAATGAACTTGATCCTTGGCTTTTGGAGAGAAGAGATTTGCCATAGACCATCTGCTCTGTTTGGGGCACAATATTTATGTCCTAAGACTCTATTACAATCACCTTGTCGCATGTTTCCGTTGTCCAGGAGAACTGGAAATGTTTGCCTTTGGATTTGCTCCAAATGTGTTTTGAAATACTTTGTTCTGATTTTTGTGTTGTCTGTTCTTTCCGGATCTGCAAGAGAGCAGAATCTTTAAAGTCAATTAGCATTCTAAAGCATTGATTCAGTTCTGTGTTCTATTAAAGTCAGCTAAATTGATGCTCTGCATGTCTTTATTCTAAAAATAAAGCTGGACAATTAAAGCTCATGTCTCTTTGCTCAGCTTTTGATTCGGCACAAAGCTTTCCCACTTGCTGCCTTTGGATTTAATGTTAACAGTCAGTTAACAGAAGAGCTGCAGTAACAGGCATGGCAGCATTCCTTGTTTTTGCTCAATCAGTCTATGTTCCAACTATCAGTTTGATTTATTTGTCCGCACTGACCCTTATTCAGCACTTAATTGTCCTTGTATAATGTTTGAAGAGCCTAGTGACACAAAGAAAAAGACAATTGCTGATGTTCTGTGGAACAACTGTTGACCTGATGGCCAAAATAACGTTAGAAGGTCGAAGGTCATAGCCCTTTTAAACAACTTACTTCAGTTTTACAGGCAGAGGTCACACAACGATGGTTCTTGGTAGGGCCAGTCTGAAAAGAATGTACACATTCTGCAATCAAGAAAACCAACAAAGAGGAAACCTACAGCAAAAAAAAGGCTAAAAAGCTTCCGAATACCAGGGTTACGGACAGGTATCCAGCACAATTATATTTTTTTACAATTCGAAAGGATGTCAATAAAAATACCTTTACCCTAAACCCTTCTGTAGTCCACCATGATGTGGAAAAGAAAGGAAATATGGATCAACCTTTTTAGAATATGATTGTTTAGAAATTCATCAGATCTTATAAGACTTGTGTGAAAATTAAAATTTTGGTTTAGTGTCGGACCATTGATGCAAATGTTTCATTTTTATTTATTTTTTTACTGGACCACACTACGCCACACAATTTTGTAATGGCTGATTCATTGAACAAGTTAAAAAAAAATAGATGAAAAAATATTACATTAAGGGTATCAGAATTGTAAAAACGGCACGTGGATTCAGGTACTTATTGATAAACATATTTGAAGTTAGGAAAAAATATTCCACTTGTATGGTCAACTTATATTTACTGAAAGGACAACATATGCAAGGAGTTTGTATTTTCTCCCTGTGTTTGTGTGGGTTTCCTCCAGGTACTCCAGTTTCCTCTTACACTCCAAAGACATACTGATAGGGAATATAGATTGTGAGCCCCAATGGGGACAGTGATGATCACATCTGTAAAGCAATGTGGAATTAATAGCGCTATATATATATATAAGTGAGTAAAATAAATAAACTTGATATTTTTCCTCTTCTTCTGGAACAATACGGTAGGTCTATAGGTTGCCACCAATAGACATTTGCTTTTTCAACATTATAAACTATGTGCACTAGATATAAAAACTGTACACACCCCTGATAAAATGCCAAGTTTTTGTCAAGTAAAAAAATCATACCAGGAAAAATAATTTCAGAACTTTTTCCACTTTTAATGTCACCCATTATTATCTTTAGCTAGTTTAGCTAGTCTAGAAGGGTTTTCCTGACAGTTTTTAAGTAGAATTTTACAGCAAAAGCCATTGTCCGCAAACAGCTTACAACACAGAAAAGGGTACTCATTGTTAAACGTTATTAGTCAGGAGAATGCTACAAAAAAATCTCCAAAGTGTTAGATATACTGTATCATGGAACACTGTGCGGATCTGATGTCTCAAACACGTGGCCCACAGGCTGCATGTGGATCTCAAGGCTTATTTGTGCGGTTCTCGGGCCCCTGTGCATTCAGGAAGTCAAGTGAGTGCCAATACCAGCAGTTCTTTTCATCTGATTGTTCATCCTGGGATGCACATTCAATTGAAATGTATTGTGGCATAGAGACCAGTTCCCTGCACCAAAATATTTATACTAGCCACTGGCCAATCAAAGGACGGCAGCAGACATGAGCGTCTCCATCGCGGCCAAGAATGATGTTGCTCGTAAGCAGAGTTTCTGTTATAGAGTACAAATAGGACGCTGTTCGCCGTAGGTATTGGGACAGGTGACACAAAACTATTTTTCTATGTATGTAAAGAATGGCAGAATGAGGGTCATCATTACAAGAAGGGGACGAGTATGGAGACATTACTACAAAAAGGGGACCAGGATGGGGACACTACTACAAGAAGAGCATCAGCATTGGGACACTTTAATAAAATGGGGACCAAGGTGGGGTACATTACTATAAAGTGAAGACCATTATTATAGGACAAGATTATTTAAGGATGAAGGACATGATTACAAGATGGTGACCATTATTACAAAATGAGAACCAGGTTGGGGGCCTTACTACAGGAGGAGGGTAAATTATTACAAGACAGGAGACATTATTATAGGCTAAGAAACATTATTAAAGGATGGGGACCAATATTGTAGGGTCCAACATTTCCATAATGCCGGTGCAGCAACAGGTACGATGTAGTTTCTCGTTCCTGCGGCAACACACATCGCTGTGTGTGAAGCCGCAGGAGCGAGGAACATCTCCTACCTGCGTCCCGGCTGCAATGCGGAAGGAAGGAGATGGGCGGGATGTTTACATCTTGCTCATCTCCGCCCCTCCGCTGCTTTTGGCCGCCTGCCGTGTGACGTCGCTGTGACGCCACACGACCCGCCTCCTTAGGAAGGAGGCGGTTTGCCGGCCAGAGCGACGTCGCAGGGCAGGTGAGTGCATGTGAAGCTGCCGTAGCGATAATGTTCACTACGCCAGCAATCACAAGATATCGCTGCTGCGACGGGGGCGGGGACTATCGCACTCGACATCGCAGCATCGGCTTGCGATGTCGCAGCGTGCAAAGTACCCCTAAGAGTACAAGAAGAGTGTAATTCTGTGTTTAGCAATATGTTATACTGTTTATGGTGCAGTTTTCCATATTGACTACATATGAGTGGCTTAGACAAAATTTTAATTTACTCTTCGTGCAACTTTTTCCAGGAAATTTGATTTGCAGAGCAGTTATTTTCTGCAATTTTTTTTTTTATAATAATATGGGAACTCTCCAGACATCAACGCATAATAAATGTAATATGTAAAAAAAAATTCTTATACTCAACTCATCTCTCACCATTCTAGCCTGTTAACTCCTCACCATCACCTATCTGGTCCTTGTCACATCTTCTGGTCTCCACTGCAAGCAGTGATATCTCCAGGTTTCTCACACTGAGCTGAGGGTTCTGCTCTAGCACGTAAAAGTTCACAGCGTCATTACATCCTGACATGTGCTGTGACCCTACATGCTCACGTGAAGAAACATATCGGGCATTTCAACACTTTTGGGGATCAGAAGATCTTATGAGGATTGAACAGGTGATGGTGAGGGGCTGAGGAGCTAGAGAGGTGTGATGTAAGTTAAGCATAAGGATATGTTTTACCTTTTAATCACCTTTTATGGTTTCCTTTAATGACTCAAAAAATGGCAACCAATGACTTCTATTTTGCTGAGTTTGTGTGAAAATTAATTACAAAAATTTTAATTGATTCGCTCATCTTTACTGCTCGATCACTTGAGTGTATAAAAAATTAGTCCAATTTACATCCAGAAAAGTGTGATGATTCTTTCTCACTTGTCTGTCATATGCAGTCCGTGTGCTATCCGATTTTTTATGTAGCAGTGATTAATTGTTTATAGGACCATTTAGTTTCCTATCTTACAAAATTGTAATGTATCTATAAAAATCGAATGCAATACTGATGGTCTGTATGGCATCCAATATTTTTTCTCATAGTGTACCGTTTACAGAGTCAAATCGTAGCATGCAGAGTTTTTTGTCTCATGCCGAATACAACTGAGGAAAAACCACTCAGCTCTGCACTGCTTCACTAAATGAAATTGGTCCGTGTGAAATCTATTTTTTTATCACATTGCATTTGTTCGATTTATGCTCTCATGTAAAGGAAACCATAAACTGGACTCTTAAGTAAAGGATAGTTTTTTGGGATTGTATCTGTGATGCTCCTGGACTATCAGGTCATCACAGGGTACTGCACAACTTACCCTCCCGTGCAGTATCCACCTCCCTCTTGGTTATGGGTCCCTAACCAAATGGTGTTGCCTACAACATCAAATCAAATCCTAGATACACCCTGCACCAGACCCACCAGACACACCAGTGGATGGCTTGAGTGGAATAGAGTCGCCCACCTGGGGGGTCAGGGAGGGGAGGTGAGGAGTGTAGTCAGTAGTAGTTGAGGAGTGAGTTAGCGAGTGGTGGTGAGAGAGTAGCCCTCGAGCTGTGAGGAGCTCTGAGGAGGTCGTGAGCGGTGACTCCCATAAGTAAACTGTCTAGGTTGCAGACGGTGGTCTGGGCCTAGAGGAGTTGGACCCCCGGTGAAGGGGATCATGGCAAGGGGCTCGGATCTGTCAAGCAGGACAGCCGGCGGCCTTGAACCATCACCGGTCCGGGATCATGGCACAACGGGGTATGTGGACCCTAGGTCGGGGAGTAGCTGCATGCAACCCGATAATTTACCCGTGGAGAACGGAGCCTTCAGGATTCGTTCCCAAAGGATCCAAAATTGGGGCACTAGCGCAACAAGGGTGTTAGGACTTTCCATCCAAAACGGTCCAGAAAATCCCAAGCGTGAGCCCTGAGAGCAAGCTCCCACACTTAGCCACAGTGGGGAGTGGGACCCGGCAAGTTCCACACTACCGGGACCACCAGAGAAGTAAACTTAGTGCCAGGAGGCATGTCACGGATCACCAGGCAGCGCAATTGGGGACGGGACCTGAA